>NC_141547.1:33040000-33260000 GCF_021556685.1 Rattus norvegicus
TCCTCCCCCATGGATCACTAGTTGAGAAAATGCCACACAGCTGGGTCTCATGGAGGCATTTCCTCAAGGGAGGCTCCTTCCTCTGTGATAACTCCAGCTTGTGTCAAGTTGATACAAAACCAGCCAGTACAACTCCAGTATGGTATTATGACCTTAATGCAAAGGGTGGGGGAAGCCTCCTGCTGACTCTAACAAGTGTAGGCGTATTATACTGAGTCCTGGACAAAAACTTGAGTACCAGAAAATAAAAACATTCTATACAGGGGAACACTAGCTTCAGACTTATTTATGCCTCGTCAGGATCTCCAGCCTCAACTCTGAATGAGTGTACTTTAGTTTAACAACTGGCTCCAATGCAAAATGACTGTAAATTTAGATAGGCTGTTGAAAGCCTGAACATGACAGAGAAAAATTTATGGAGAAATTGGTCTTTCTATTAGCTTTCAAGGAGAGATAGATGGCTCACTCAAATAGCCTGTTTGAATGTGAAGCTTTGATGGAGAGCTTGAGTTAAGCTGGCTTCTCCAGCCCCCAAACAGTGCTGATTCATCCCTGACAAGAATCCTCCAAGGAGGAGCCTGCTATGAGGGAATGTGGGAGATGATGGAGACACTGAGCTGTCAGGCACCAGATGTCTTATGGGACTTAGGTGTGCACTTTGAATTTATAGATTGAGGGACACTGGGACTCCAAAGGCTACTGACTTGTTCTAGGTCATACTGCTAGTAAGTGGATAATCTGAACCCAAACCTGTTAGACCAGTGAGCTCTCCATCACTCAGGGCTTCTTTTCTGTTTTGTTTTTTAACGTGTATGATAATTTGCCTGCTTGTATGTACACGTGCCACATTTGGGCGTGATGCCTGTGAAGGCTGGAGGCATCAGATCCCCTGGAAGTAGAGCTACAGACATTTGTTAGCTACTAAGTGGGTGCTGGGAATTGAACTCTGTAATGGATTTTGATCCAGCAACATGGCTGCTCTGGTCAGGAATCACATCCAAAAAATATGATTGTAGACACTGTATACACCTTTAATCCCTCTGCCCGGAGTTCACACTTTTAATCCCAAATGATGAGGTCCAACTGAGGGGCAGACAAAATGAATCACAGAAAGATTTGACAGAATGAGTCAGAGGTAGGATGCACCCGACTCTCAGACAGGAAAGAGGGGCTACTTAAGAGCTGTGAGGAGAGAGGAGAGTTCCGTGCAGTTCAGTCCAGTGCAGTGGTGCTCAGTTTAGTTTGGAGCAGTCTAGTTGGAGTTCAGAGGCAGTCTTTCCACACAGAGCAATCCAGTCAGAAGCCGAGAGAACCCAGTTTGAATTAGTCAGGTGGGAGAGGAGTTTGAGCCAGGCAGCTGAGTCGAACCATACAGCCAGAGTCCAGAAAGAGCTAGAAACAATGAGTTTATTTAGAAGTAAGTCTCAGAGGCTGAAACACTACAGACCTAGGTTAGCAGATGGAAGCTAAAATCTAAAGCCTTCAAGGTCTGGGCTTGCAGAAGTTTAGATTGAATGGAGGCTAGAAGCTTGAAGGTCTAGGCCTACGGGTAGTTAGATAGAAACACTCTCTGCTCTGCCTAAGCCATGTTTCCATAAAGCTCGGGTACAGCTCTCATCTCGTCCCTTCCTCTGAGAAAACAAAAACAACATTCACATTTATAGAACCCAAGTCCTTTACAAGAGTAGCAAGTGCTCTAAACTACCAAGCCATCTCTCCAGACTCATGTTACCTTTTAAAAGAGAATAACTATGATTGTGTGCATGTCGTGTGTGGGAACATAGTCCAGTGCATGCTACACTTCATGTGTAGAGGTCAGAGGATAACTTGTGAGAGTCCATTCTCTCCTTCCACTATGGTTTCCTGGATCTAGTAACTCAGGTCACCAGGCTTGCACACCAAGTGCATTTAGCCACCGAGTCATCTTAACAGTCTCAGCACTTGTCTTTTACTCAGAGAGCAGGATTATTGGAACTCAAGGAGTTTGAAAGAACCACTGTATTTGCTATATTCGTGTAAAAAAAATTATATGGGCTCCACACCAGTGACCTTAAGAGCCAATATTCACACCATACAAATGATAAAAGGGATCATAACCCCTCATGTTGTTCGTGCAGAGGGAAGTGATGGTCACAGCTTGTGGCAGGAGCCATAACTCGTCATCTGAATTTCTATATTCTTCCCTGGAAAACAACGGATCTAATCTTCCCATCATCCCTCGTGGCTTTGCAACTGAGTTTGAGCCAAGGAAGGGGTGAACGTGATGATGTCACTAGGCTAGTACATGACCTGGGAAATAAAGGTGACGAAAGGTGACGGGGCTGCCATCTCCTCGTGCCTAATACATCGAAAGTCCCCTTGAGAGCAGGCATGTAAGCAAGAAATAACCTAGCATACCAGATTGAAATTATGGCAGAACCAGATTTAGTCTGTTATTGTAGCTTGTTCTAGTGTACCCTAGCTAATACTGACTCAAACACTTCCTTCCACACTTGAGTGTGGCATGACATTGTTCCTTATGCATAACTATGGATGGCAAGAAGGTGGGTTGGAGTACCAAGGAGGGAAGGATCTGTGACTGGAGATCTGAGTCTGGGATTGCTAGCAGTGACATGTTCTCCGAGTTCCACAGACTAGCACAATGGTGCCCTGCATTAGCAGGTTAGAGTTTGTACCTCCACTTGACCATTGGTTTCCTCCCCTGTGCAAGGAGGATGTCAAAGAACAAGATGCTCAAGGTCCCTGCCAGTTACAAAAGATGTGTCTATACTCCATACCACGATTAGACATAGCCAAAGAAGGAAACAGGATCTTGTAGGGCTGGTATTCAGCTTGAACTGGGTTCTAGGCTAAGATTACCCACAACCCTTACTGGGAGTCATATTGGTCTTCTGGGTAGGTGCTCTGAGTATCATCCTTGGATTTTGCTGACAGAAGTCAAATTTAGACATCTCTCTAGCTCCCCATTATGAGATGTGGGGTGGGGGGGAGTGGACAAACCAGGGTGTTCTGAATTTCAGATTGGAGGGGTTTCAGTTCTGAGGTGCAAATAAATGTCATAGAAAAATGGGTACTGTCTTTGTTAATGGCCTATTGCTGTGAAGAGACACCATGACCACAACAAATCTTAGAAAAGAAAACATTTAGTTAGTGCCTGCTCATAGTTTCAGAGGTTTAGTTCATTGTCACCATGGCCGTGAGAGTGTCCCATCTGTGTCACTGTCTTAGCTGGGGTTGAGTGGCTTAAGCAGTCATTATCATTTTCTGGTCTAGAGGCTGGACAGTCTAAGACCAAGGCCTTAGCAGATTTGGTTTCTGTGGATGGCCCTCTGAGCTCAGAGATGACTGACTTCTACAGTACCTTCACATGGTCGGCGAGGGAATTCTCTCTGGTGTCTTTACAGTTTGCTAACCGTGTTCTCATGATTCCAGCTTCACGATGGAGCTCCACCTCAGATAGCCATTTCTTCAGGGGAGAGGCTTCGGTGTGCTTTCCAGTCTCTGTCTATAATTCTCTCCTCTTTCTCTGTCTGTCTTACTCTCTTTGTCTCTGTCTTGCTCTCCAACCTCATTATGTAGCATTGGCTGTCCTGAAACGTGCCTGGCCTTGAACTTACAGAATGCCATCTGCCTCTGTCTCCTGAATGCTAGGATTAACAGTATGCACTACCATGCAGGTCACACAATCATTTTTCTCTTTTCTATTCCGTTCTTTACTTTCCTACCTTCCTTCCCCTTAAGAAGATCATATGAAAGTAAAGCAGCCACTCTGAAGACAGAAGAGTAAGCCAAGTCATTTCCTTTCCTTTTGCACATATGGGCATTTTGCTTTGCGCATATATATATATATATATATATATATATATATATATATATACATATATATATATATATATATATATATGCCTGTGCAGTTGTGCAGTATGTGAATGCCTGGGACCACTGGAGGCCAGAAGGGGGAATTGGATCCCTTAGGACTAGAGTTATAGATGGTTGTGAGTCACCATGTAGGTGCTGGGAATTGAACCCAAGTCCTCTGGAAGAACAGTCAGTGCTCTTAACCACTGAGTCGTTGATCTAGTCCCAAGCCCTGTCTTTTTTGTAAGCACCCAAGGGAATATAAGCTGTTGTCTCTAGAAGAAAGCATTCCTTCTCAGAAGGGGAGCGTGTGTGTAACCTAGGTCCATGCGACTTGGCCATCTGAACCTGTACTCCATGCCTTAAACCCTGACATTGGCCTCCGGGGCCCAGGGTAAGTCTGGGTGGGTGTGTGCTACTCACTTACTCAACTTCCTTCTTCTTATTCTACAGTGAATGGGCAAAGACTTGCCACCCTTTATGTCAGCCAAGTTCTGCCGCACAGATTTGGTGTAGTCAGGTGTAGGAGCACTCAATCCACAGCCCTACCTTTGGATGACTATTCAGGTTCAGACATTCGCCCTTGATAAACAAACTTCTGGCTCTGAGTGTTTCCCTGGGCTATGGCTCCCACTGACGGTCACACCAGCAGCTCAAACCCTGCCTCACTCTCAGAGCCCCATGTTAACAGATTCCCTGTGGTGATTTGAATATGCTTGGCCCAGGGAGTGGAAAATTTGGAGGTGTGGCCTTGTTGGAGTAGGTGTGTCACTGGGAGCATGGGCTTTAAGACCCTCATCCTAACCACATGGGAACTTGTCTTCTTCTGGCGGCCTTCAGATGAAGATGTAGAACTCTCAGCTCCTCATGCACCATGCCTGCCTGGACGCTCCCATGCTCCTACCTTGATGATCATGGACTAAACCTCTGTAAGCCAGCCCCAGTTAAATGTCCTTATAAAATCTGCCTTGGTCATGGTGTCTGTTCACAGCAATAACTAAGACACTCTCCCAAATCATTCTTCTTAAAAGCAAACTTCAAACTTTTCCAAAGAGAACCTATTCCTGTGGGCTCTTTTCTACCTACTGGTTACCTCTCAGTCCACACCATGACAGACACTGCCTTTGAATGTCAGAACCACTCGAATAATACTATTCATTAATAATACATTTAAACATAATTAATATATTAATATATGCCATGTACGCTATAGTGTATATTAATATAAAATACTATTTGGCAATAATCCTATAATTGGCATTGACTGGGCAGACCACTCTTTGCAGTCACTGTCCCACTTAATGGTTTGCAACCCTCTAAAGATGGACTGGGGTTAATCACAGGAAGCCACAGCTCAGCAGCATCCGTATTCCCCAAGGAGGATGGAGGGGTTCACTGGCTATTATTTTAAATCCCAGCTCCTTCCCTTCCTACTTGAGCTCTGACATTAGGTAAGCCACACAGCCTTACTCCCTGGTTTGTGAAATGCTGTGGAAAGGGTTGCCTATCTCACAAGGACACCGAGGATAGCAAGAGCAGTTAGACTAGAAGAGGCTCCCTCAAAGGATCTCTCGCTGAGTCGGCCATGACAACACAGGGCTCTCTCGAGCCTTCCTGGTACTCTGTCCGCTCCAGTCATAAGAACACCAGCTCACTGTTCGAGCCACACTAGTTTCAGTGGGAAAGACTAACACAAAGAGTCTGATGCAGTCTCACTCTGGAGAGGCAGGCCTGTGTGTGTCTGCAGCAGGCCTCCCTGAAATCATTACTGTGTGTTTTGCAAGTGAGTTGCTCCTTCTTTCTATAACGCAGAAGCTTCATCAATTCTCATCATTTCTTTTTTTTTTTTTTTTTCGGAGCTGAGGACTGAACCCAGGGCCTTGTGCTTGCTAGGCAAGCGCTCTACCACTGAGCTAAATCCTCAACCCCAATTCTCATCCTTTCATAACCTCCCTTTCCTCTTGTGATACAGACCAAAGGCAGTTTCTCCTGATTTTCATGGACTTTTTCCTCCTATTGAATGGCTTCTGTTGACCAAAGTCAACCAAGGGCACATGGATTCTGGCACATGTGTCCCTGACTTCTGACCATGCAGTGTCTCTGGAGAAGCCAAGACTCCCATCAGTTCAAATGTCTGTGTCTTCCTTGCTTACAGGCATTCTGAGTTCCACGATAGGTCTTCCTTTTGGGGGTTCTCTGAGGGGCCCCACGTTCATTCTTTCCCAACAGACTCACATTCCCACAGCAGGCTCAGATCCCATCACTGGTGAATGCCTTTGCTTTTCCTAGCACAATGCTCAAATCTCTCTGGAGGTTCAGATCTGGCCCACAGAACGCTTTGTTTGGAACGCACCACCTTCTAAATCAGATATAGCTAGGATTTCAAATGTGTTCTTCCACATAAATTTGCAGACCTTGCAATGCTGGGTCCCTCAGCATCAAAAGTTCCTAACGAGCTGAAGCCACAGAAGCCTGCTCTTTACACGGCCCCTCCCCCTCTTGTTCTCTTCCCCAACCAAGACACAAGCCCTCGGTGGACAGTGAGTGAACTGTGCTTGTTGGCCTTCAGGACCTGTACCTTCTGTTCTGGTCCCTGCCGGAGTGAGGATTTTAAACTACGCTGTCATTCTGCGGATGGGAGGAGTCCATAAGAGGTCCTCAGATGCCTCTCGGCTCAGATACAGTCTTCCTTGCTTTACTCTTGGCTCTCTGCAGACCCTACCATCTTCTACGAGATGTTCACTGTGGTGCTGACGGCCTCTGGTGGGCAAAAAGGCTGCCCCACTAAACAACTCAAGTCCTCATATCAGTTAATCAAACCTAGGGCCCCTGATGATACACTCTGGAAACACTCCCAGAGGACATTATCCATGGTATTTGGAGAAGGGTCGCAGTTTCTTTCATATTTATTTGATAACTCTGGGCTTTTACAACATAAATCCAATGTCTTTGCTAAATTTGATGTCCTGCTATAAGGCCAAGGGGTTTAGAAAGAGGAGACAGCAGGAAATGGAGAAGGCTAAAGCGTTATAGGGAATTTGAAGTTCACACGACTGATGCCCCCTAATTTCCCTATGAAAATAGCTATGACTGTGGTTGCTATGCGCTCCTTCTAACACAGCGCTCTGACCTCCGTGAGCTTGTGGATAAGGTATAGAGGATGTGGGTTTCAGGAAGCCCATGGTCTCATAGCCAGGCCTCTAGAGAGGTGTGGGCATGAAGCACATGCTTCCCTTCTTGGCATGCAGATGTCAGGTGTGAGGGGTTCCACACTGACTCTGCAGTACAGAGAAAGGTTTCCCCTCCCTCAACGTAGCAACAAAGGAAATGTCTGGGTGAATTCAGCTATTTAGAAATCTGTCTTAG
Organism: Rattus norvegicus; assembly: GCF_021556685.1. Taxonomy (NCBI): domain Eukaryota; kingdom Metazoa; phylum Chordata; class Mammalia; order Rodentia; family Muridae; genus Rattus; species Rattus norvegicus. The sequence continues at coordinate 33,047,225 of NC_141547.1, forward strand.
GTTCTGCTCACCCAAGAGGCGGCCATCATCCAGAGCAAACAAAAAGCCCAGAGAGGGTTTTGTGACTGCCAGGGCTCTGGGACTGGATGTTTTGGGGGTTCATCAGCTTTATGCAAATGGGTCTGAGCCTGCCACAAATGATATTTTCTTTTTCTGTTGTGCTCCATGCTGGCAGTCCTGAGTCCTGATCTCATTACCTCCTGGATACTCAAAACCTTCTATTTGAAAACATCTATTGTGTGGTCTCAGAAATTGCCTCCAGGCGAAACTGCCACCAGGATAGCAATTTGCATGTTCTTGTTCCTCCCTGCTGACCCAGCTGTGAAAGGGGACAGCTGGGGACTGCTCCTGGCTTCCAGTAGAAAAAGGAATGAGCTCCTTAGGTGGAAGAATCTTTTTTTTTTCCTGTCTCTTATTTTGGACTCTGCTTGGTCAGCTAGGAAGCCCTTAGCAGTCAGTACTTTCCCAGAGGACTCTCAGACTCTGTTGGAGGCTGAAACTTTTCTTTCTTGGATTGTCCTTCACTTGTCCCAGTGAAGACTTCTTCCCAATTTCTCTTTTGCCAATCATACCTCTTCTGGTAATTGTTCTCTGGACCACCTTCCTCACCCAGGTGAGCTGGAGACTTCCCTTCTGTCTTCCCATTTTCTTTGATGTTAGGTGCTAGGACAGTTTGCTTAGAATGGGTGTGCATGTATGTGTGTTCTCCTGTGTGCGCATGTGTGTATGTGTGTGTACATGTGTATGTGTGTGTGTGAGCATGTGCTGTGTGTGCATGTGTGTATGTGTGTGTACATGTATGTGTGTGTGTGTGAACATGTCTGTGTGTGTATGTGTGTGTGTGTGTGTATCCTAAAAGAGACTTGGGTCAGCAGGTCTTGGTTCATGTCTTCTGTGATGCCTGGTTTCCTAGGAAACAGACTTGTGGCAGGACAAGTATGGTCATAAAGGGCCATGGAGGAAACCCAAAGAGTTCACAAGAGGTAGTGAGGTAGTGAGGTGGGAGAGGTGAGGATGGGGCAGGATCAAGGTCATTTGTCAGGGGTTACACAGTAGCAGGATTTCAAAGGGTCAGATAGGATTCCCAGTCAGGCAAGTGAGAAAATGTACTACGATCAGAGATAACAGCGTCCTGAGCTCACAGTACGCTTATTGAGCAGCTACTATGTGCTGGATCAATTCAGGTCTTCTCTGTTTGGAGCTTACCTTTTAGCAAGGAAAGGCAAATAATCTCGAACTTAAAACAAAGCAAATGTGAAGCTGAGGATGGTGGTGGACACCTGTGATCTCTGCGCTCTGGAGGCAGATCGAAGATCGCTAGGTCTGAGGCCAGCCTGGCGACATAGTGGAAGTCTATCTCCAAAACCAGAACAAAACAAGTGCTAAAATCACAGAACCAAGTTGTTTAAAAAAAATTATATATAGGGGCTAGAGAGATGGCTCAGCAGTTAAGAGTACTAGTCGCTCTTCCAGGGGACCCGGGTTCAGTTCCTAGTATCCATATAGCAGCTTACAACAATGTTTTATATACATATACATTACACATACACATATACATATTAATGTGTTTATAAAAAGATAAAGGTGGAAAAAAAAGATAAAGGTGGGCATATGTTCTATGGAGGCGTGTTGAGGTATGGGGAAGGGGGTGCCTCAGTGGGCCCATGCTGAGTCATCCTCTCCCCCGAGGGAACCAGCCACATAATGGTATAAAATAGAGTTTATTTAGGACATGGGGAGGGGAGTCAAGAGGGTAGTAGGGGCAGAGAAAGGCAGAGAGAGAGACAGAGAGAGAGAGACAGAGAGAGAGAGAGAGACAGAGAGAGAGAGAGACAGAGAGAGGAGGAGGAGGAGGAAGAGGAGGAGGAGAGAAGGGAAGGAAGGGTAGGGAAGGGGAAGAGGGAGGGGGAGGGGGAGGGGAAGAGGAGAGGAGAGGAGAGGAGAGGAGAGGAGAGGAGAGGAGAGGAGAGGAGAGAAGAGAAGAGAAGAGAAGAGAAGAGAAGAGAAGAGAAGAGAAGAGAAGAGAAGAGAAGAGAAGAGAAGAGAAGTAGAGGTCGGCCATGAGCACGGGTGGAGAGAGATGGGGGAAGGGAAGGCAAGAACAAGAACAAGAGAACAAGGAGGGGCAAGCAGTCCCTTTTATAGTGAGTCAGGCATACCTGGCTATTGCCAGGTAACTGTGGGGCGGAGCTTAGACAGAATGCTAACACACACAAACACACACACACACACACACACATATGTATGTATAAAATATACACATACACATATACACACATGCATATGTATATATGTATATATGACATTATATATCCCATACAATATACATATATATGAGACAGCCACTGCAAAGCTCCAGACAGAGATCTGTGTGTTGTGTTTAGGGTGGGCATGGCGAGACCTGTGGCTGGCCTGTGAGTTAGGAAAGGCGGAGACAGTAGGAGGAGGAGGAGGTTTTGTTTTGTTTTCTATTACATGTGCCACCCTTCCAGCTAACAACTCATAAATACTGAGGACCGCGGCAAGTTCAGTTGATCAGGCAAGATTCTGTGCTCTGGCAGACTCCTCCTGCTCAGTTTAGGGGAGCCTGACTCTGGCTTTCAATGCTCTGGCAGACTAATCTTGCTTGCACCCAATTAATTCCAGACAGCCTGCAGGGAGAAGACAAGTGTGCCAGCATGCGTCTGCCATGGCTTTCCTTTCTGTTGTCTCCAGTTGCAGAGATAGGCGGATCCTGGTCTTGAGCACACTGGCTTTGAAGACTCTCGGAGCAACACATTCCCAGTGTTTGTTGGTCCTGACCTCTCATTCTCCAGCTGCTCCTGGACAATTAGAGAACTCAGAGACTCAGACACGAGTGGTTTAGATGATAGGACATAGGGGAGGAAGAAGACTGGAAGCGGGTATGGACCAGATGGGGCAGAGAACCCTGGAAAAGACTCTGCAATTGAGAGCTCTGACTGCTGAAGGAAGGCAGGGCAGTACCCGGGGTGCACAGGGCTGGGGCGAGGGGGAGTCTGGCAATAAAAGGACAGATCTGACAGCTCTTTGCAAAACAAATGCCAAAGTGTTTTTGCTATTTTTCTGGATACAAGAGCTGAAGAGAGGCACTTGAGATGTGTCTGGGTTTGGACTCAAGGGACTGGTTAGGATAGTGAGGCTGAATGAGGAAACGAAGTGAGAGAGCAGTCAGGTGCAGAGAGAGAAGAGCTTCCACAAGGTCCCTCAGGGATGTACTGCGTTCCCAACTATGCATCCAGTAAGGGCATGGATAAGGGGACTCGAGAAAACCAATGTATCTGAACACTGTTGTGTCGCAAGCACCCTATTGCGTGCCTGCATATGTGTTTTCATTTGAGAAACCCTACAAGTAGGTATTCCTACAGGTGTTTTACAAGAAATGTGAGATTCACTGATGATTTATTTACCTGAGCTTATCAGGAAACAAAACCAAGGGCAGGGGTTCAAACTCAACCTCATACCTTTCTATAATCCTGGTATTAATCAGTCAGTCAGACCTGGAAGTGAAAGTTTATCAATCTAGTGCCGCCATCGTGAGTTGCTGTCTTTAGATTCCTTTGCCTACAAGAAAATAAATCTGTGGGGCCAAAGGCCAGTCTGTATTCTTTGCACACTTGCTGGTAATGAATGGGGTAACCTGGGGTAGGCTTGAAAACTTGTCTTCTCTGCTTCTTCTGTCATTAGCACGCAAACGGCACGAGCTCTTCTCAGCCCTTCTCTGGTGTAACCGATCATTGTTCACGGGCTCTGACTATACTCAATGCTTTTCAGGGCTGTGTCTGTTTCCCAGGCAGCTACTGTAATGAAGAACCAAGAGACCAACAAAGGATTCTGTTGAAGTTCTGGGGACTTGTGATCTGAAGTCAAGATGTCAGCAAGACTGCTTGCTCTGGAGCTTCCGAGAGAGAGAATCTTGTCCGTGTCTCTCCGTTTCTGGTGGCTTCCGACATGACACAGTTTCCAGAGACATTGTTCCAAGCCTTCATGTAGATACTAAATCCCTGTTCTCTGGCCTTTAAGTCTCCCTCTGTTCCTTTTATAAGAACACTAACCATTGTGTTTTGAATACAGTCTATATTCAAGGGTGATGTTTTCTTAAGATCCCTAATTCAGTTGTATCTTCATAGACTTGTTGCAAATTAGGTCGGTCATTGTCAGAGGTTCTCTCTCTGAGGGGGCTGATCATTCCTGCCAACAGGGAGATAGATAGAGCCTTGGTTTCACTGAATTTGAAAGTGAGAAACTGAGGCAGGAAGGATGAGAGGCACACTTATATGACCCTTCCAGAGGATAGTAGATCCAGACTTCAAATCTGGAGAGCCAGTTTCTAAGAATTTACTTTACACCCATGCTTTTTCAAGTCAGAGGCCATGACTGAATTTATGGGAACTTCTCCAGCTCCCTCTGCCCACCAGCAGAAACTCTTGACAAGGTAACATAGTCAAGAAACTGAGCACATCCTTCCTTGTCAGGTGAGAGAATGTGTTCTCCCCAAATAAAAGGGGAGAGGGCAGTGGGCTAGGCCCTGGAGGGAAGGGGAGCTTGGGGTGTCCTTAGCTCACAGCAAAGAGATAGCCACTGTTTGTTCAAACACCCTAGCAATGTTGCCTAGAATATTCTGGTAGCCAGAGCTTAGTCCTCATGCTTAGTCCTCATGCTTAGTCCTCATGCTTAGTCCCCATACTTAGTGCTTATACTTAGTCCTCATGCTTAGTCCTCATACTTAGTCTCTATGCTTAGTCTGTAGCTTGGTGGATTTTATTTGCTGAGGAATGAGTATGGTTCCTGGCAGGTAAAAAATGGGGAGACAATTCCTTTCTGCATCCAAGGGAAATCACTGGATTTTATAAATAACTCCTCTTCGAACTCTCAAGTCTTCTCCCCTTATTTGAGTCCCACCCAACCCCTGAAGCAGTGCAGAGAGCTGGGTTGTCTCCTGAACATTGATCCTCAGCACTGAGCTGCAGGGGCCCTCCTCACTGCAGCCCTCAGCTCAACTATTCCACAACCCCAGCAGCTGGGAGATAAAAGCGATTCTCACCAGCCTACAGTTGCTATTATATTAAATCTCTAAATGCCCTGGGTCTGAGTCCAGCAACACATTTTTCTAAGCGTTTGGGACTGAGTAGGTAAATGCAGGGGTCATGGCATGAAAAGTCTACAGTATTCTATCACCAGTAGCCCAGCTCGTTCTGCCCCTGCCTTGCTCCGGTTGATTCTTTTTTCTCTGGCATTTCAGGCTTAGTGATGGTCTTGAATGTGACAAGTGGGATTAGTTTAGGAAGGCGGTTTTGCAGATCTAGATTAAATGCAGAAATGTATATAAAAATAGTATTTTTCCACTATTTTATACTTTTTGTAAGGAATGGAAACAATATTATATGCACGAATTTGCTTATAGTTTTTGATAGAGAAACATAAGCAGAATAAACAGACACCTAAAGATAATTCCTTCTTTGGGGAGAGGGAGGTTGAGAGAATAAGATGTGGGAGATGGGGCTGGAAGCCGGCTCTCTCAATGTGCTTATATCTCACTGTTTGGGCTTTGGAACAATGTAAGCTTTTTAGATTTTAAGAAATCTGTAAAGTGAGTTCCTAAAACAATATAACAACCTGGGACAGATGAACTTGATCCTATGCCCAGTTGGTGACAGAGAACAGAGTAGACAGTTACTTCTAATAAGTTAACCAGCTCTCCTGAGGTGCCCAGGACTATTTGTGTTGTAACCTTGATCCAGGCAAATCTCTCATTACTGGATGATCCAGGACAGTTTGTCTCTCTCACAGATAATCATCACAGTTTGGTCATGCAGCTCTCTGAAGAGCACACGAATGACAAGAAAACCACACAGAAATATCTAACCGCACCCAACACCACTGGGGGATGCTTCATGTTTTACTGGGGTACTGCTATCATATGCACATTTTAGAGTGTATGAGAGGAAAGCAATTATGTTAACATGTTTAAGAACCAAGGCTCGGTATATGAGAAAAAGATAAAATCGAAGAAGCTCTGGAAATTTTGAAGGCGCCATCATGGACACATGATCTGACATGTGTCCTCCCTTAAGGCACTGAAAAGTCCAGAATCAAGGTGGCCTAGCAGCAGCGACTTAACTCTTAGAACAGAGCCTTCGAATGTCCACTCCTGCTTAAAAGGACTCAGAGGAATGGCTTCTTACACATCTAGGGCACAAATATACAAGATGAAGCTGGACTCTTACTGTTTCCAAAGCAAGAGTGCAATCAAAGACTGGCTGTCACGACAAAAGGACACTGCCATTCAGTCTGGGGACGCTAAAGCTAGTCAGAGATAAGCAATTTGAACACCAAAAGGAAAAATGGATGGCCACAGATTGAAAACGCTAAGAATATAAACATTACGAGCATATATGACGCTAACAATCAAAGCCACGTTTCTTTGGTAACTCCTCAGGGCAACAAACCATCACTTTGGAAATAAAGGCACAGAGTTGAATGGTTTTTATCACCTCTGCTGTTCTTTCTACAACAATTAAACGGTTGATGAGAAGAAAAAATCTTTCTTGAAGAATAACAGCTTCAAAATTCAAAGAAGTGAAGGGATCAATCCTTTGGGCTCCCCCACACTCAATCCAGGCTCACTGATGGTTCACTGATGGCTGCTGAAGCCATAATTCGAGACGTTGGGAGGAAACATTATTTTCTATGAGTCAGGTAAATATCACCTGAGCCCACTCATCAATTTTTAAAAACGCCAAAACAAACTCAGACATGCATAAACATTGGAAGTGCAATACAATACTACTATACTTCTTTTACTCTTTAAAAGACACACACACACACACACACACACACATATATATATATGTTTTGCCTGAGTGTATGCCCATCTACCACTTGGTGTCTAGTATCCAGGAATACTAGAAGTGGGATCCTTCTAAAACTGGAGTTACAGACTGTAGGATGATGTCATTATGCAGGTGTAGGCAGGTACAAGATAGAACAAGAACTGTCATTGGACGAGAAGGAAGGATGGGTGGGAGAAAAGTTTTAGAGGAGGAGGAGACTGGAGCAAGGGAAGAGAGGGAGGAGCAGCAGAGAGAACATGGAGGCCGATGTTAAGATTCCTCTCTGCACATTTACAGGTTGTTATGAATATTCCTAAGGGATGGATGTTTACAGAGTTTTGTATGTCTAGATGGGCAATTATATCTTATCAATTGGATCAGAGGTTATTGTGTTGTGTGTTCTTTCATGTGGCCATTTAATTGAATTCAAGAGAATGTGTGGTGGCTGGAGACACCGGGCCACCACGGAATTGGGATGTATGTGTCTGGCATGGTGCCAACCTGGCTTGGGAACCAGATGGGTAGAGAGATTGTTGCCATTGGCAGTGTGATATGGGATAGAGCAAAGCAGGTGAGACGCTTTGCTGACTGAGATCAAGATATCTAACAGCTATCTTGGGGCACTACGGTGCCAGACCTAGAGAGGGATAAAAGACAGCATTTTTAAAATAATTTCACAGCAACAACAGACAGTTGTAAGCTGTCCTGTGGGTGCTAGGAATCAAACTAGAGACCACTGGAAGAAGAGGCAGTGCTCTTAACTGCTGAGCCATCTCTCTAGTCCCTTAAAATATATGCCTGCATGATGCCCATCACGTAAATACTCACTATATTTCCTACAAACATGGGCGTAATTCCACTAAGCTACTGTATGGCCATTTTAGCCTCTGAATATTACTGTGGAGAACAGACACGGGTCTGCTTTCTCTACATCCAAACCACCTGTCATGAGTTTTATGGATAGGGAAGAAGACGTGAGACTTCTGGACCCGGAAAAGGGATTTATCATTGACTTTCTGGCCAGCGTGTCTGTGCAGGCTCTACCTTACTCCATTTTCTGTTGCTGTAACAGTAGACCCGAGGCTGGGTAGTTCACAAAGGGAGGCTCACAGTTTTTGAAGCTGAGAATTCCATCTGCCTCCCTCCTAGTGGAAATCAAAACAGGGCAAGCAGACATGCGCAGAACAGAAAAAATACATGGAAGTACCTTGCTTTCAAAGAACCGGAGACTCTTTTTTTCTTTTTTTTCCTTTTTTCGGAGCTGGGGACCGAACCCAGGGCCTTGCTCTGAGCTAAATCCCCAACTCTTACTAGAAAGGCGGTGAGCCATCTTAAAGTCCACCACCGCCCAACAACTTTCTTAGAGACTCAAATGAGTTTCCCAAGGGTCAACTACCTCCAAACCCTATTGGAACACACACACACACACACACACACACACACGCACGCACCCACGCACGCACCCACGCACGCACCCACGCACGCACCCACGCACGCACCCACGCACGCACCCACGCACGCACGCAAACATGGGAGTCGGGGGGTGGGGGGCACACAAACTTACGGGAGGGAACGAGTGTAGGAAACCCATACCTTAGCATGGGCAGTAGGCATAGTGGGCATATCTTCCCTTGCTTGGAGGAGACATTACCTCTAGGTCTAATCTGGGAACCACCTTGCTTTTTGCTCCAGGGGAATCAATGTCTCACTTCCAATATTGTTCGCCATGTGTCTTAGGAGTTTATTGCTGATCACAGCAACTCTTATGAAGGAAAACATTTAATTGGGGCTGGCTTACAGCTTAGAGGTTTAGTCCATTATCATCATGGTGGGAAGCATGGCAGAGTGCACGCACAGTGCTGAAGAAGCCAAGATTTGTACACCTGAATCCTCGGACAGCAGAAAAAGCCAGAGACCCACTTCCTTCAACAAAGCCCCACCCATTCTGACAAAGCCACACCCACTTCAACAAGGCCACTCCTCCAATAGTGCCACTCCCTATGGACCTGTGGAGGCCATTTTTATTCAAACCATTACACCATGTAAGCATTTCCGTAAATCTAGTCTAAAATAAAGGACCTAGAGGTCCTCAGTTTTCAGGATGTGTCTAATTGTGGGGAACCCAGGGGTGACAGTCTAGCTGTATGGGTAGCTGGTTTCTTCATCTCTCAGGCTTCCAGAGGAGGTTGTGTCTCCTAGGAGCTGTACAAGGTGTAGGAAGAGTGTATTCCAGATAGGGAATAGCGTGGATGAAGAAAGGCCTAGCAGCCCTTGAGAGCTGAGAAAATACTCAGAATGCACGAGAACACACAGCGGCAGTGTGAAGAGAGAAACTGATTCCAGCTGAGGTCAGAGGGGCAGGCTGATCTTGAAGGACCTTCCAGGCCACAACATGTCGTTGGAAACTGGATCTCGAGTCCTCACAATGGTTGAAGCCGGGGAGTAGGGCGATCAGATGTGTGCTTTAAAAAGGCCACTCGGCTGCAGCTGCTCTGGGACTGGATTCTGCCCAAGGTTAATTTTTTCCACTCGGCTTCCTGTAATCAGGTTCAGGAAGATGGGGATGTGTTGAAATTCTGCCACTGGATAATTGGGACTGATTTTGATGACGAGCAGGCCTCAGAGCCAATCTCACTGCCCCTTTCCCTGTCCCACCCCCAGTATTTTGGTCCAGGTGCCTACCGTTCTAATGACAGTGGAAAAGCAAGCGTGAGAGAAAAAAGGCCGTCATTAGTCTCTTACACTCAGGTCAATTCACTGAAGGTCACTTCTCCAAGAGATAGGCCAGATTTTCCAATTAATTGGCCTTGTCTATCAAGTGACCTGTTTCTTTTAACCATTCATAATGTTCACATTAATTTGTCAGAGGAAGCACTATTTTTTTATAAGATTTTATAGAATTTCACAAAAGTATTAGTTGATCCTGATTTTAATTTTGATCTAACTTTAGTTTTCATTTAATTTCCATTCGGTCTAGCTGTTTTTTTTTGGGACCAACTCACTCAACGCATTCTAGATTTTTCTCTGTGTTTGGATGACGGCTTTGAGGGAAGAGCTTCGTTGGTACTTTAAATGAGAACATGTGTATTTCAGACGACAGGATTGTGAGCGACAGAGCAGGTGTCTCTCTTCCAATATATTTCATTCCTGTTCATTGCCTTGCGTGTGTCTCTTAATTCCGATTTTTAAACCAGCCAGTTCAAAATAAATATTTTCTCATGTTTTGAGCCGTTGGAAAGGGATTAGTGTCTGAAATTCGAGTTATAGGCATAATTGAGATTCCGTTTAGTCAGATTACCTATCTGCTACAAAACAGCCAGGTGAGCCAGAGACAGCACAGTGGTACTGAGGCTGGATCCGGCTCTGACAGCACATGTGTATTCCTAATCGGACTTTGAAAATGGCCCATATAACGTAATTGCCATCAATTTCTTTTCCTCCTCAAGCTCCTCCTCCTCGTTCTCCTGTTCTCCTGTTCACCTCCTCAACCTTTTCTTCCTTCTCTTTCCTGTCTACTTCTCTTCCTCCTCCTCCTCCTCTTCCTCCTCCTCTGCCTTCTGGTTTTCCTCCTCCATCTTCCCCTCCTCCTTCTCCTCCTCCTCAGCCTTCTCCTCTTCCTCCTCGTTAACCTTCTCCACTTCCTTCTCCTTCTCCTCCTCCTTCTTCTTTTTTTTCAGTACTGAGGATGGAACCCTGCACCTTGAACCTGTTATACATTCTTATATTCCCAGCCCCTAACTACCATACCAGTTTTTGGAATTAACTATTTATGACTCTGGCCCTTGGAGCAGAAGGTTCAACTGATGCTCCTCTCGTGATTTTACGTTGACTCCCCCATCCCCAGACCCCGCCCCCACTCCTTGCCTCTGTGGGGCGCTCACCTCAGAGTATCTGCTGCACTCCCTTAGAATGCACGGACCCTTTCAGCAGTGGTGGGCACTTACTCCTAGTTTACACATACAAAATGACATCATGAATTGCATTCTGTTTCTTGCCCTGTGTTCAAGGATCTATCCAGGTTGATGTTTGTTCTTGTAGCTCATGGCACTAGGCTGCTGCCTCCTTACTGTCTATCACCTGGCAACCATCCCTAGGTTGTTTCTAGCTTGCCTCTTCCCCACCAAGTACTTTGCAAAGGCGCACCCTCCATGCACTGCCTATAGAGGAACTCGGACCAGTTCTCTGGGGAGTATATCTGGGAGGATGGGTTGTTCTGTATCTGGCGATGTCACTGATTAGTCCATCTTTGCTGATGGGCTGACTGACTTACATAATTACTAGGTCCAGAGCTGGAGCAAGCTCAGGGCAGTGAGGTAAATTGTAAGGAAAAGCAAAGACAAAACGAAACAAAGCACCCCTTAGTAATCAATAAATCAAGGAACATACTGTGTTAGTGCACCATTTTGACAAGTTAAAGTTAATTTTAATATCCACGTTAAACAAAAATATCAATTTACAAAACTTTTACTCTATATTTTGACAGAGTTCACTATGTCACTCTGGCTGTCCTGGAACTCACTAGGTAGACCAGGCTAGATTAGAACACTCAAAGATCTGCCGCCTCTAACTCCGATTTGAGATTAAAGGTGCTCACCACCATGCCTAGCAAGAAGTATCTAAATTTTAAAGGAATAGGAAACACTAACTGTGGGGAACAGGAGTGTTTAGAGTTGGTGAACGCTAGTTGCTTTGATCATGGCAATGGTGAACACACACACACACATCCAATCTTACCATGTTAATTATGTGCAGTGTTTTTTATACCAGTTAGATTGCAGTGAGCTAGGGAACGAGAGGTCTGAAGGAAGACAGACGTTGACCCTATACTTGCATGACTTCCAGACTTCCCTTTAGAAATGAAATCCTTGGTTCTCCAACCGCTGGGCAGAGTCCTCAGGGTGCATCCTCTCAGCTCCCTGCCAGCAAGAATAAGTTTCATGGTTCTCTGTGGTCCCTGAGATTCAGCACGATCCATTCCATCATCAAAACTGCTCCAAAGAGCCAACTAAGTAGAACTTCTGCCTCCACAGGCTGCCTCAATTCCTGTCTCCACCTGGTCCTCCAGGAATTGCGTCCCCACTGCCCGGCTGAGATGGTATTTGCTAAATGCTCAATGTCCCCATTTAGCTGGATTCTGTAGTTGTCACTTTCATCTCTCCTGATGCCTTTTAGAAACACTCTGGCATGCACATATGGTTTGACGTGATGGGCACGCTACTCACATTAAGCTACATGCAATCATGTCTAAGGCTTCTGGCATTTTATCCGAACGCAAAAGACCATCGAGCATTCTAATCTGGAACTCCATATGCCACACCTTTTGAGAACTGCTACCACACACATTTTTTTTTCCCCCTGCGAACACTCTCATTCTTCCCCTTGGCTATATCCTCCACTCATTCTCTAACTTCAGTGTTCCCCCAGACCTAAAGCTAGGGCCACTTCTTCACCTCCATGCTCTCCTGGCCCCACACTTTTTGTGTGGTTGCTGTTTCTTTCGCCCGGACCACCCTTCTCTCCTGTTCATCCTCATCTTCGCTTGGCTGGCTCCTGTGTTACTCAGATTGCATCGTAAACATCTCCTCCTCACAGAGGGCTTCTGGAATATCCAACCGAAATAGTTGCCTGAACACCCTTTAATGTTCCACACCATTATAACTTTCTGTATAGCACTTATGATTTTATATTTGTTGGGTCATTTCTTTCTTCTCTTTCTCTCTATTCAGAGAGAGAGAGAGAGAGAGAGAGAGAGAGAGAGCGAGCGCTATTACAGGCATGCTACTTAGATTAAGCCATATGCAAGCATACCTAAGGCTACTGGCATTTTTCGCCAGGAATGCAAGGTCAAGAGAACGACAAGCATTCTAATTTGGAATTCCATATGCTAGACCCTAAAGCAGTACTGCCCACTAGAAATATAATGTAAGTCACATATTTAATATTAAATTTGCTAGCAGCCATTTTTTCAGAAAGTTAAAAGAAACAGGTGAAATTAGTTTTTTAATATATTTTATTTAACCCAATATACACAAAGCATTATTTTGACATGTAACCAATATTAAAATTATTAATGAGATATTTTACATTTTTTCTTCATTTTTTTTTTTACTAAGTCTGAATTCTGGTGTGCATCCTAAACTCATAGAACATCTTCAGTTGTCTTCTTTGAAGTCAAGCTCGATGAGCTCACATGTGGTGGTCACTGTATCACTGCACCCAGCCTTGGAGAGTGGATCTTGAGCATCAGGCATCCAGCTGTGAATCAGCACAGAGGGAATCTGGTGTTTCCTTTCCATGGCAGAATGATAGCTTCTTCTTTTTTTTTTTTTTTTTTGGTTCTTTTTTTGGAGCCGGGGACCGAACCCAGGGCCTTGTGCTTGCTAAGCAAGCGCTCTACTACTGAGCTGAATCCCCAACCCCAGAATGATAGCTTCTTGAGCAGCTTGAATATTTAAAATGGCTTCCATGGAAGACATGGAAGTCGTTGAAGAAATGTGGGTTGGTAAATATATGACAGAGATACTCTTACTCCAGGACGCACAGAACATAAAAGTTAGGAAGTCTTAGGGATAGTACAGGAAGTGAAATCAATAAATGATCCCAGGTCCAACCCATTCTTTTAGAGGATGTCAAAGTTTGTTCATTTATGTTGGAAGTTTGATCCCCACTGTGGCCGTGTTAAGAAGTGATGGGACATAAAAGAGATGATGTCTAATGGGAGGTCATTCAGCCATTAGAGGCATGTCCTCATGAAGGATTAATGTACTTCTCATGAGACCCAGTTCTCTCTCTCTCTCTCTCTCTCTCTCTCTCTCTCTCTCTCTCTCTCTCTCTCTCCCTCCCTCCCTCCCTCTCTCTCCTCTTTCCCTCCCTCCCTCTCTGCTAGTTGTGACCTTCTTCTCCTTCTCTTCCTTCTCCTTTTCTTCCTCCTCCTTCTCCTCCTCCCCTCCTCCTCTTCCTTTTCCCCTTCCTCTTCTTCCTCTTCCTCCTTTTCCTCCTCCACCTTCTCCTCCCCTTCATCTTTCCCCCTCCTCTTCCCCCTCGTCTTCCTACCCCATTCTTATTTGTTTGATTTTTTTTTCTTTTTATTTTTGAGACAGGGTTTCTCTATGTAGTTCTTGCTGTCCTGGATTTTGCTCTGCAGACCAAGTTAGCCCCAACCTCAGAGATCTGCCTGCCTCTGTCCTTTGAGTGCTGTAACTAAAGGTGCTTGCCACTGCCGCCTGCCTTCTCTCTGGCTCCTTGTCTCACCACTTGACTTACAGCCCCGTCATTATGCCATCTGCAGTGATTTGATGCAATTGAAGAGGCCTTCTTTAAGATGCCACCATGCTATTTAGACTGACGTCTTCCAAAATGGTGAAGTAAATAAACTTCTACAAAAAAATTATATCCCCGAGCCTCTCATACTTGTTTATAACAATGGAATGATACAGTGATACTGAAGATTTATAGTTGTTCAGTGTCCTCTCTACGGTTAACTGAATCCTTTCTCCTAGACGTGACTCTTCCTGACTGACAGGGCAGTGATCATCCATACACAGAGTGTACAATGGACACCCGAGCTAATGGACAGAATGAACATGCCTGTGTGTCTTCGTTAGTGGTTGCTTTTAAGATAAATTCTTAAATGTACAATAGACCCTGTCTTCTGAGGCTGACTTCCTGGCAGCACTGAGACTGGGAGAGTTGCTGACTCTCACCATTCCAGACTCTCAGCAGTGACTCTCTAGCACACCAAACTTGGGGGTTTTCTATGACCAGTGGGCTCCAGTGATTTCCCAGCACTGCCAGTCCCTTGGCCAATGTCTCAGCTTTTTGTGCCCACTGCACTTTCTGCGAAGAGCTTCTGTGCTATAGTCATTCTGTATATCATATAGTAATTATATTCACACACGTCACCGGGTGGACTCTTAACTCCTCCAAGTTATTTGGAGGTATTTTCATCTTTGTGTAACTAGCACACGCAAATCAATGCTTTGCTCTCAACGATGCTTTTAGCAATAATTTCCTGGATGAATGAACTAATGAACCACAAAATATATGCTATTTAGTGCCAAGGAAGCTTGATGTGGAATGGAGCTCTGTGATGTGCCCTGCCTCAGTGCCTTGTAATCGAAGTAAGGCAATCAGCCTACATGGAGAAGCAGAGATAGCCTGAGGTGACAAAGAGCCCTGGGAGTTGGTGGCTGTTTTCTTAATTTCTCGGTTAATGAGACCGTGGGTTTATTTTATTCTGTTGTCCCTTTGTTTTGTAATCTGTCATCTCACCTCATTTAGCTAATTCGGTCCTCTCCGTCTTTGGGTTGACTAACTGTGGAACTTGGCAATGATTCCCTTTATTAGTTTGGTAATGACTTTGCTGAATTTAGGAGTCATTAATTGCTTGTTAATGCTTGCAAGTTTGACAAACAAATGCAAAAATATTTCCCTTCACTCAAAATGTGATCTAAAAATTAATTATATTACTTTTCTTTGCCTTGGGGAATGCATAAATTTTTTTAAGCCAAAAGGTATGCCTTAGTTTATATTAAGTGATTTTTTTTTTACAACCTTCCTCTGCACACTAAAGAAGGGCCCTCACTCTTTGCATTGGGGTAACTAATATGGACTTTGAATTAGCTTTTCCTTTTGGAAGTATTGTTGCTAAGAGCAGCTTGGTGCTGGTCTTCTAATGCCTAGGCCTGTCTGACACCATGCCCAGACCTTTTAGCTTTTAACTCCTGCCAAGGTTCAGCTTTAACTTTTACTTTTAAACACATTTGTATGTGTTCGTGTATGTGTGTTTGTATGTATATGCAGGCCATGTGTTTGGAGGTGCCTGTGAAAGCCAGAAGTGGGCTGAAGGTACAGGCAGTTAAGAGCCGTCAGATGTGGGTGCTGCAAGTGACAATTGAGCTTAACCTTTGGGCCACCTTTCTAACCCAAAGCCAGACACTTTTCAAAAGTTTGTGACACACCTCTGCTCTTACAAAAGTACACATTCGATCCCCCTCCCCTCTTCTTTCAGCACTAATGTCTACACGATCCTGAAGGGAGTTCTTGCTTCATG
The DNA here is from genome assembly GCF_021556685.1 of Rattus norvegicus. Taxonomy (NCBI): domain Eukaryota; kingdom Metazoa; phylum Chordata; class Mammalia; order Rodentia; family Muridae; genus Rattus; species Rattus norvegicus. The sequence continues at coordinate 33,063,128 of NC_141547.1, forward strand.
CATTCATGTTACTTCAGTGGGCCACTCTGACTCAAGAAGAACCTAGGACTTCCAGGTCCAAGAAATAAAGGAAAATACATAGACCCAGGAAGTAAACAATTGAGCTTCTTAGGAGGCCGCTAGTCTTAAAGCTTCTGATGTGTCATTAGGAGCCTTGTGGTGAAGGATGTCTTCAGATCATGACGCTGAGCAGGTCTTGTGGGTAAAGAGCATGTGACTTTCCGAAAGAGGCAGCTCAGAGAATTCCATGAAATTGCTCTAATGTTTAAAGCCAAGAACCCACAAAGCATAAAACACACGGAGAGGGAGATAAATGATTAGCAAACTGCAAATCTTCATGTTTATTCAATGAGACAAAGATGTGAATGACAATTTGCTTGTCAGGTTCACTATGTTGATTGGAATTTAAAATAAGGATCTGCTGGATCTGGTTCTTTTCGTCGAAAGGATGGGCTTCTGTAGGTTGGAGAGCAGCATCCTTTCCAGTGATATGATCACAGACTTTTAACGCAGGGGTGAGCCTGGGGTGCTAGCTGGTCATCAGTCTGGGATCTTGTGGTGGGAAATCATCCGGGGATTTCACAAATGTTTGGTTCAAATTTTATATTTCAAATATTTGTAAACACACACAAAAAAATCTCAGGGCATTACAGACTTACACATGCGCGTATGTCTGGATGTGTACTGAGTCATACTTAGCTCACTGGAGACAAGCAGCCTGTCGTATGGGAGATTCAATTTGTGTAGACATGGGGATGAAGCACTTGGCGTATCTCTGACTGGCATTGGGACTTTTTGGGGAAATGTGCTAATTGTTAAAAAGCTTTGAACTGGTCTTCATAAACTCTGGCCCATCTGTATTCCGCTAAATGACAAAGATCAACAACCATCATTAACTTACACAAGCATCCGACAGGGCTTAGCTGCTGGTGAGAACCTGTGGTCATGATACAGTTGTCAGGCCTGCAGAGAGACAGCATTCCCACTTACTGAATGTTTGCTATGCACTGGAAACAATCCTACCTAAATACTGGCTATTTACTTATTTAATAATGTTGTCACACCCCTGGTGCTTTTAAGAGGATTACGAGAGAAACAGTTCATGAACTACCCAGTATAGCACTTGGCACCCAGGAAGCACTCAATCTGCAGTTGTCAGTTCTTGCATATATTCCTGTGAGGGGTACTCTTTACTTACATTATATTATCTTTAAGTCACTTTAAAAAGCACTTCTCTATGGTGTGTTTTTACCTTAATCTATCTTGGGGACTAATAGTCAACATTTTTAGGTCCTTAATTGAAAATATTCAAAGGGTTGGCTAGTATATTAAAGAGACTCTCTCACAATTCAAATTCCACTGTCTTCATGTCTGATAAACACCAGAGTTATTCCAGTTAGTGTCATAAGTGTAGAAATGACAACTCATTAAAGAAAGAGCAGCGGGTTGGGGATTTAGCTCAGTGGTAGAGTGCTTGCCTAGCAAGCACAAGGCCCTGGGTTAGGTCCCCAACTCCGAAAAAAAAAAAAAAGAAAGAACAGCATCCAAAAGTTGATAAGTTGACTGGAACTGCTGACCTGGAACATGTAGCAAGTAGGAACTTAGTCAACCTTCAAATGACAACTGTACTTAGGATTCTAGTTCCTTCTGGACATAAGACATTAATAGATTATGTCACCCACCTAAGAAGATAATTGGCTGGATTCTGCTGCCAAATTTTGGCTGCATCTGCTTGAAGTGGGACTTCCAGGGAGGCTGTTTGCGAAGTATTAACAAAGGTAGACAGATGGCATTCCAACCAACTTCCATCAGATGCGGCTGGGTGACTCTTTAATAATTTCTTATAGAACTTGGTCATTGCGATATACTTATATGCCCAGGATGACGCAGAATCTCTTGGAGATTATCACGGTCTACCCAAAAGCAGTTAGTAATTTCCAAGATTTTAAAATGATGCCATTGAGGTTCAAAGATGTTGCTAAAGATGTTTGGACCAAATCGCTAGCAAATTGGTGGGTCTGGGCTGCTCAAAATCAACATGTTCTGCTGACTTTCAGAAAGAATATATTTTGGAGGGGAATCAACCACATGTGATGATCCTATCACTGTATGGATCATGTGAGCAGTGCCGTGAGCTCTGAGCTTCTTGTTTGATTTCCGTATCATGATAAGGCAGCATGTGGTAGTTAGATATTGCTGATGACTCAAGCAAAGTGTCCTGGTGATCTCCCCAACTTCTGAGTTTGTCCAATTGAACTATGTCCAGAGATACTGAAGAAGAGGAAAATGAAAACACGGGGCCATTGGCAGTTAGCAATCTAAACGAACTAAAAATGTGATTTACATTCTAAGGCTAACACTAGATGATATAGGTCAGTCATAGCTTTAGATAATAATTTTTACCATCAGTAAACAACCTTATTGTTCTTGTGGTTAATTTTATCAGTGAGTGATTATATAAAAATGACTATGAGTATAATAATTTAAAACTTATATATTGATGTATCATATACATTTTTATTTAAAAAGAAGGATCTGTCACTTAAAACATTTTGAAAAGCATAGAGCTGGATCATTCTGGAAAGAGGAAAAACAGCGTATGCTCTGGTTCCCGGCTTCCATGGTGATATCAGCGGTATGAGCTTGATAAATTATTTAACACTTATAAGCTTTGATTTAATAACATGCCCAATGGATAGTACTATAAAATCAGAGACCTCCCTGTCTGTATTAAATACACCCAAATCTGTAACATATCCAGCATAATATCCAGCATGCTTCAATAAATGGAAGGCTCCACTGATAGTACTGTTACTCACACATTATCATTATTATTCGGACCCATGCTCCACCTAAAGGAAACATGCTCCCTCTGCCCTTGAACTGTGATCACAAAGATTCCTTGAATGCTTCCAGTGACAGAGGAATCACTACTTCCTACCCCACTGAGTCTATATCTATACTAGTTACTTCCTTGTACTGCAACCAAGATACTTGACAGAGGCAGCTCAAGGAAGGCAGAATTGATTCGGGCTCACAGTGTCACAAACAACAATCCTTCATAGTTCAAAAGGCGTCCTTATGGGAAAGCAAGGAGACAACGTCTCACATCTTGGCAGAACAGGAAGCAAAGAGTGTGGGGCAGTCTAGAAGGGGGTACCACCCCAATAACCCCTTCTGCCAGCTAGTCCTGAAGGTTCTATACCTCCAAAAAGTGGCACCTCTGACTGCAAGCTAAGTGTTTAAACATTCAAGTCTATGGGGTGGACAGTTTACATTCAAGCAATAGTAAGATGTCCTTGGTCCTCATATACCCTTGGCCTCATAATGCCAGTGTATCCAGTCTAACTTCCAAAATTCCTAGAGTCTTAGTGCTCCCAAAACTGAAAATTAGGTCCAAAGTTCCTTCTAACATCCAAGGCAAACTTGTAGTTGTGCACCTCTGTAAAATAGAAAGTTACATATTTCAAATATACAATGGCACAGAGTAAGCATTCATATTCCAAAATGGGTGGAGGGATGGGGGCACAGCAAGGAAAAGGCTGGACTTAAACCCACAGAGCAAGCAACAAACCTTGCAGTTGCATATCTAGCATCTAGATCCAGGACTTACGGTGTAACCATTTGAGCTCCAGTGGACGTGGTTAGCATCATTCCTCTGGCCCTGCTATCAACAGCACAGATGGGCACTCTCTTGGGCTTATTCTACTCAGTGTGTGCAGCTAGCTCTCCTTGGGAGACATCTCACACCCTTGACATCTCCAGCATTCTGGGGTTGCCACAGATATGTAGACGTCCCCTAAAGCATCAGACTGGCCTTTCTGTAAGGCATCTAACCCTGTTACATATTGCCTGACCTCATTAACTTTTTCTTCTGGGGCTTCAGTCATGCTCAAATATCTAGGATATTAACAGAATATATCATAACAGAATTTTATAATAGATTATAACTGAAAGTTTCTAGTCCAATTCCCTAGAAGATTCTTGTTCCCTCTGAGACCTCATGACTATCTGAGTCCTCATAAGCACAGACGTGACCATCTGAGATATCCTGACGAGCACAGTCATGACCATCTGAGACCTCATGAACACAGTTAGGGTCATCTGAGTCCTCGTAAGCACAGTCATAGCCATCTGAGACCTATGGAGCACAGTAGTCATAAGCAAGTCTTTACCGCCTTCACTCCTTTCAGAGTCTGGTCTTCTGAACTACCACTAGAATTGCCTGCTAAACTTAGCTTACAGAGTTCTAGGGCTTTCCACGTTTCTTCTGCAAACTCGCTCTGAAGACCTATGAACCACGGGGTCAAGTGAATCACACAACTGCCTAAGTTCTTGGCATCAGTTTTCTGTATTAGTTACGTTTGTGTTCCTTAGGCCAAAATACCTGTCAGAGCGGCTTCAGAAAGGAAGGGCTTATTGTGGCTCACAGTCTCGGAGGATATCGATTCATCATGGCAGAGAAGCAATGGTGTGGGGGGTGGAGGGAGGTTGCACGCACATGCAAATGCCTCACATCATAGTGAACTGGGAAGCAGAGAGCCAGGGAAGAAGCAAAAACACAGCTCACCTTCATGGCTGGTTCCCTGTGACACACTTCCTCTGTGTAGAACACAGTCACACAGTTCTCTGTCTCTACAAACCTGGAGACCATGTGTTCAAGCCCAGGCACTCGTGGGGAACGTTTTCCATCCAAATGACAAGGGTATCAATCCCGGGAAATACCTGCCTGCTGCTTCTGCCTCTGCCCTCAGCCCTGCAGCTTACGTTTTGCTGTCCACAAAGCCTATCTCTAGCCTTTAAAAATGACATTTGCTTCTGCTGTCTGATCACACCAAGCAAGTCACGTCACATTTGCTCGGGACATGAACCAGCTTCCAACGGACTTAAGTTGAGTGTGTACATACACAGATGAGAACGTAGAATATGCAGCCTCTAAGCCAGGTACTGAGTAGCTCTCTAGGGAGCCAGGGGACTCTTTCTGTTGAGATATTTGTCTCTGGGAACCTTGACTAAATGCAAATTGTCCGGCGATAATTAGCATGCTAATGACTGCTGCTGTATGCTGGCCTGTTGTGGGCTCTGCACACACTATTCCCACCCTTCCCATTTCATAACTGAAGAACTGAGGCACAGCAGGTGCTTTCCCTTGCAAAAGACCTTTAATGGCAAAGCCAGGTTTTCAACCGGACTGGTGAATCCAGAGCTTGTGTTCTTATCTCAACTGTGGTGAATCATTTGAGTCTTAGTCACACTTCCTGGTAGCTAATGTCAGCCTGAAAGAGTGGAAGCTCTCCCTGAGTTGATTGTTACTTTCCAAATATACTGAATAATAACCTTTTACTCCCTAAATTTGACCACCCTGAAACCTTAAATGATATTTTTCTATTTCGGAATATGGCAAAGGAATATAAAGACATTGCATCCTCGGAGGTTCAGGACGCTTCAATCCTGGTCTTCTTGTCCCATCTCTGGGCTTTGGTTTCCTAATGTTACATGCTTCCAAGACATTGCCCCTTCTTCCATTCACTGCAGAAAGACGACGGAACTAATGGGGTTCCACCCAGTGATCCATGACTCCTTAGATTAAACCTGGGCATGTATGCAAATTAACTTTGTTTCAGGATGGAGGGAGGAGTAAAACACCAGCATGGTTACTTAGTATCCGGAGAACATTCCAGAGAAGGCCAGATCATCATCTTAGTGAACCAGCCCTGCACTGACTATTTTCCCAAAAGATCCGGATTCACTTCCCAGCATCCGATGATGGCTCACAACCATCAGGATTCCCAGTTCCAGAGGATCTCGCCCCTTCATCAGGCCTGGGCAGGCACTGCATGCATGTAGCACACATGTTGGCAAAACACTCATACACATACAATAAAAAATAAATTAATAAATAAATAAAGTGAGGCTTCTTTAAAAGCACACAATAGGGGTTGGGGATTTAGCTCAGTGGTAGAGCACTTGCCTAGCAAGAGCAAGGCCCTGGGTTCGGTCTCCAGCTCCGAAAAAAAGAAGAAGAAAAAAAAAGCACACAATAGAACTTCCTTTAACTGGTGTAGGGGAGAGTATGCGATATGTCCCCTTAGTGACATTGGTGTTGAACATCGTCATCTAAAGGGGTGCAACAGACCCTATTGTCCCTGCTGGCAGGAGAACCTGGAACCTTCAGAGAGCTAAACCTCTACTCTGAGCTGTTTGGTCCTGTGCATCCTGCATATATGGCCAAGGCTTCTTGGTTCACAAAGAATTCCGTCCCCATGACACGTTGGGAACACTGGTTATTTGGTCAGTCAGAATGCTGGGAAGAGCTTTCCAGTGAGTTTTGGAGTCAAGATGAGGTCAGGAGGCTTAGGGACCGACCTACGAGAACAGACTGTATGGCTGGTTTTATGCCTGCCTGATAATAAATGCTTCTACTCGAAGACATTAGTCTAGGAGTGCTTTCTTTGTCCCATATCTCCTTACTGGGTGGTAGGTGGTATTTTGCAGGAGGCTGGAGACAAGGGATCCGTGGCTTTTATCCACTCCATTTGCCAGAGATGACTCATGCTTACAAGAATAACTATTAACCGTAGATGACCAAATTGGTTTAGATCAGTTCTCAGCAATAAGCAGTCTCTGTGAACAGCTTAGCACACTGCTTGGCACTGTGTCCTCCCTCTCCTTAGAATCCCATCTTTCCTGCCAGACGATGAGATGGGTGCTCAAGTATGTCACGTGTTTCTTCAACAAACATTTACTGAGTGTCTACTATATGTGCAAGGCTTGGGAGCTGTCTAGCTGTGTATCCAAATGCTACCCATCCCCGACATGCAGAGCTTACTTTCCAGAGACAACAACCAAGAGAAATGACTGGTGTCTTTCTTGACCTGCTAGTCTTGCCTTAGTTTTAGAAAGCAAGATGGAGGAGGAGATAGGAGCCATTTTGGAGAAGCTACTTTCTTATGATCAATTAGCGGTAGGGAGTTAGGGTACTTCAGATCCACCGATCAGTGCACACGTGTAGAAAACAAACCAGCAAGAGACAAAGACTAAAGCAGTCAAGTGCCGTGTGGCGAATTTCATGATTTCATAGGCATATCATGTTCGTCACGAGCAGAAGGACCACGGTAGTCTGTGGGTTTAGGGATTTCTGTCTGTTTGTTTGTGTTGTTGTTACTTTTTGCAAAGATAAATTCTGAGAGAGAAAAAAACTCAAATGTAATATTCTCTCTGATATTCACTCAGCTAGTAATAACCTGCCCAGTAGTCTGACGTGGGTGGTTCTCGGTGTTTCTGTTACCTATAGGCTTTTCCGTTTCTCCTTTCCTTGCCTCCCTCTGCAGCCTGCCAAGCTGGTCTCCTCTGCTTTCCAGGTAAATAAACCTTTCTTCCCTCCCAGGCACGGTCTGCTTCTTCCCTTCATTGTTATATGATGCTTGCCCCATCTCCTGCTAGGCTAAGACTATGCCTTTGTCTTATTTTATAATCCCATGTCCTTTCCCCCTTCATAATTACTTCCACCTTCCTCTAATAATAAAAACCTTAAAAGTCAGGTGGGCCCTAAATGTATGCACTAAGAAAAGAGTCTTTTTGGTGTTAATCGAAGAACAGTTGACGATTGCTTTAGAAAATACACGACCTAAACTTTTGAATTTAGGAAACATTAACTGTGACTACGATTGTGCTCGTCACAAAAGTGTTATACTGCTAGTGGGGAAAGTGTTGTATGGATAAAGCGAAGACCTAGTGAGATGCATTAAGTGAGCCCCTGAAACACTTAGAAAAGGCGCATTTATACCTATTTCCCTTACATACATTTTTCAAAGCTTGTCACATCAATGTAATATCGAGATACAAACGCAAAAATGTAAACAACATTTTTGTATGGTACATTCGTGTGGGGATTACCAGTGTCTCATGTGACAATTATCAGTTATCCTAGGTATTGATAAAAACAAGACAAACAAACAAACAAACAACCTTCATCATTGCAAGTTGTTGCCTTTCAAAAGCAAATATTGATCCAGCTGCCACGTATTTGTGGGATAGGTTCTGGGAGGGAAAGAGAGCTAGAGACATAGAGAAAGGAAGGAAGAGAGAAAGGTATAAATAATAGACAGACAGGCGGATGATAGACAGATGACAGACAGACAGACGGATCTAGATACCATGGAAAATAAGACTAATTTTGTATTCTCAATATCGTTCAGTCTAGCCACAAAGGAAAACCAAGTGCACAGAGAATGTTCTGAAGGGAAAAATAGTTCCTCGAGGAGGATGTAGCTGGAACCCCCGAGAGGTGTGCATGCACAGGCGCACAACTGTCCTGAAGAGGGATGGTTAGCAGCCTGGGACGCCCTTCACACCATGGTAGTGTCTAGACCACTTTAATTACTGCAAATAGCTTCTGCCTCTTCTTGCCTCCTCGTTAGCACTCTATCCCTATTCTTTCTTTTTCAAATAACTTATGTAAACGGTAACAGATTGCACTCGTTCAGAAATGTGACGATGCAACAGCAGATCTGGAGGTGGTGGGTGCGCCCACAGAAAACGAGCATCTCCTGCTGGTTGTCACTGCTGCCTGTTCCCATTATGCTGCAGTGGTCATCACCGGCTGGTCTGGAGTTAAAAGAAATCTTTTCCTCCAGAATGAAGAGGGTTTGCTGCTCCAGAGTTTGTAACACACACACACACACACACACACACACACACACACACACACACTCTTTTTTTATCAGTTGCTTTTATCAGTCAGTAGATTGAGCTTACAGATGAGTCGGCATGGCCAAGGAGGTAACTTTTTTAAAACTGTTTATGCCAGCTAAGTGGTGAGAACTACCTTTCTGCGGTTCTGACACAGCGCTAAACAAACTGACCACTGCCTGCTTGGTGCAGACCCTACCTAGCAGACAGTGGCCTGGGACCAGCTCCCACTACCTGCGGTTTACTATAACACGCAACAATACTCAGGGTCAGTAAGCTAAGCTACAGCTACAGCTAAGCCAGACTCCCAGGTAATAGGTTGAGTTGGTGTGCACTGGTCCTTTCGTCCCACACACAGCCTTTTTATCTAGCAATTCTACATCCTTAGAGCCAACCACCATGAACCAGTGCCTTGCATATTACCCACTGACACGTCTCTGTGTGCTTTTAAAGACTTGTGTATTCGTTTCCTGAGGGTGAGCTTACATGTGCGGAACTCAGAGAACAACTTCCAGGAGTCTCTTCTTTCAACCCCGCCTTGTTTCTGAGGCACAGTCTCTTGCTGTTTCACCCCCTTCTGGGTAACTTTTGGGTCTCTACCTCCCGTCTTACCAAAGGAGTACTGCATCCGTTTTTTGGTTTTGTTGTTTGTTTGTTTAAATGTCGGTTCTGGTGGTGGAACAGAGATCGCTGGTCTTTCGTTGTTGATATTCTTTCTTGCTGCACCCCCTCACCTGCCCTGTGTTCGTGATCACGTATACCTTAAGTTATTAGCAAAGTGTGGTGGCACATGCCGTTAGTCACAGAACGGGGAAGGCAGAGGCTGGTTGATCTCTGTGAGTTGAAGGACAATCTGGTCAACATATGAAGTTCTAGGCAGGCTTCACAGCGACCCTGTTTCAAAACAAAACAACAACAACAACACACCACCAAGTAAATAGGCCTTATGGTGAAAATCCTATTTCAGTCAGTTCTTTCTCTTTCTCCCCGCACCCCCCACCAGGCAGGGTCTCATGAACCCTAAACTGACTTTGAATTTCTTTACAATGATGATCCTCTTGCCTTCAGGCCTTCTGGGGCTGCAGGCATGCATTGCCACAGCTTATGTGGTCCTGGGAATTGAACTCAGAGCCTAAGCATTCTAGGCAGACCTGCTAGCATCTTACCAAGTTCCTAGTTCCTTATTTCTTTGGTTTTAAAGCTGTGTGACTTTTGTTGTTTGTCTGTTTGTTTTTCAGGACAGGGCTTCTCTGTGTAGTCCTGGCTGTCCTGGAATTCACTCTGTAGAATAGGCTGACCTTGAACTCATAGAGATCCACCTGCCTCTGCCTCCAGAGTGCTGGGATTAAAGACATGCACCACCACCGCACTACCTCTTTGTGACATTGTGACACTCAGAATGCGTCATTTCTTTATGGTCATCCAGGTCCTTCCTGAATTCACAAGCATAGTCTTTATCTTTCTGTGTTTCCACTAATGTATAGTTAGCATACTGTACAGAGGTCTGGGGTCCAGTGTAGTGACTGTAGAGACTTTGGACACATACACCACCGTGAGGGCCACACAGAGGATTTCTATCTCCCCCAGAGTCCCCTGGTCCTTTGTGGCCAGCCTCCCAGCTCGTCCCAGCCACCATCAGGGATTGATTTTGACAGTTTTGAGACTCGAGAGAGCATTTATAAACTATCCAGTCTCTTGGGCCATGTTTCTACCACTCAAGCATGTTTCTGAGATTTATTCATTTCGGGGCTGGAGAGATGGCTCAGAGGTAAGGAGCAATGGCTGCTCTTACGGAGGACTTGAATTTGTTCCCTCATCTACATCATACAGCTCCCAACTTCGAGCAGCTCTGGTTCCCAGGCAGCTAAAACCCTCTTCTGGTCTCCACTGGTACCCATAGGAGTACTCAACCCCCTCCTCTGTGGGCATTTAAATAAAAATAAAATAAATCCTTTTAAAGACGCGCACAGTGTTTTGGAAAGAGAGAGATTTGCTGATATTGACATCTCCATATTTCTTCTAATCTAGGGGTGAGAAGGGGCCGCGGGGTCAAAGCCCGGTCTTGAACTCTCTACAAAGACGAAGGAGGATCTTCCTGCCTTTCCTTCTCAAATGTTGGGATTACACGTGAGCACCACCACAAGTGGATTTCTTAAAACTAAGTTCATGTTATATTTATTGTGACTTGCTTTTAAAAATAACAATGACAAAAATATAAAACTTTTCCATTTGCTTTAAAATCTGAGTAACGTTTAGGAGTATTTATAGCATCTAGGAGAACTCTTGTACCTTAGAGCTAGAACCAGGAAGGATACGTCAGCCTCAAAGGATAGGAAGTATTGATGGGCCTGACCACTGGTATCTTCTTGTAGGGCTGAGATGTCCACTGTTGGACAGGCCCTGAAGTTCCCAGGCACTGTTCCTGCTGCCTCTAGGCTGTCTTCTGCCTCAGCGTGAGTTAAAGGCACAATTTAGCTAGAATTTGGTGCTCAGTGTGCCATAAAAGAATATCCTCAGTGTTGCACAAAGGAACATACAAGGCAGAAGTAACCTGGCAAGGCAATGTCTGTTTGTAAGAAGGATGCACTTCTACCAGCCAAACCAGTTGAGCAAGCACACTGGTGTGGGCACAAGGTTCACTTGGTTTTTAAACTAACCCAAGTGTTTCCTGTCTTATTCCATTTGCAGGAGCTTGGCTTCACAACCTGATTCGACTAGCTGATTCAGAATTAGTGTGAAGGGGAAGGGTGAGAAAGAAAGTCCAGTCAGGAATGTTCAGGGGCTGGGCAAACAGGCACGCATACACAAAGACCTCACAAGATGGATGAGGTGCGTGAGCGGTTGGCCCTTGGCAGAGTAGCCTCCTTGAATAGAGAAGAACCTCTTAGTTACAATGATCATTCTACGTTTCTTATTCTGGTATCGATGCAGCAGGAGTGAGAGAGAACTCTGCAAAGCAGTCTTCCCTCTCACTGGGTCATGCAAAATCCCTCACCTGAACCAACAACGGTGAACTGGGTCATTAATGTCTGGGAGGAAAAGGAGGGGATGGATGAGAGGGACAAAGCAGGCACCAGCTGCAGTGCTGTATGGCTGTGGGCTGCAGTCGTACGCAGTAATTGTGGGCAGCCATAGGGCCTGAGGTGTCCCACGGTTCTTCAGAGGTCCTCGCCCTGTGCGAGGTTAGCTAACACACTGGAGAACCCTTCTCTTAAACCTGTTATCACACCACATGGGATTGTTGAAAAGAGAACTTCTAGCTGTCAAACTAGTCTCAGAAGAATCTCACAAATTTTACTTTAATTTAAAAAATGTATATTAAATTGTTGGTTTAATGCTAAAATACCAATGTTTGAAACCTGAAAGCAAAGGAAAAGACAGGGCAAACACTGCTTTAACATGTTTTTAAATGCTGTGTTGTCCTAATCTGAAAACACGAGAATCATTTTAAACTGCTTCTAAGCAAACAGAATTGAACTTGCACAATTGAAGTTGTAGTCATACTACAACCAAGTTCTTTAATGTCCCCAAACTATTTTGAGAAGAAGCCCATCAGTAATAATTAGTGTGTGTCTACAAACCATATCTGTAAGGATAGACACCCAATTCTCTCTGAGCTGGATCGTCAATGATTTTCAGCCCCTTTTTCAATCTTCATAATTTCTAAAATGAAAATTCTGCACTACCTTTTCCTCAATCAAAATAAGATATTCTATTACAAAACACACAGTACTTCTCTAGCTACCCTGTGTAAACAGATTTGTAACTAGTACGAAATATCCCATCTTTAGTTCACAACTGCAAAATTATGAGTTTGTTAGCTAGCCCTAAGCTCTGTGGTGCAATAGTCCATCCAAACACAAGGCCAAGTTGATGGGTTACTTTAGAAACATCTGCTCCAGGGGTTTACAACAACTGAAAAACACCCGTAGATTCCTTTTCCTGGCTAATTGTCTCTTTTTTTTAAAAAGGTACAGACTACTGGTAACTGTGTTATATTTTGTGAGGAGCTAGAATCCAAGTACCAAGTTCCATCAGCTCACCTGACTGTGCAATCATATCCAGGGGTTGACCTGAGGAACAGTCCTATTAGGTTCAGCTTTGGCGGTGTAGTTAATTATGAGATAATCAACAGTCCTATTAGAAAAGACTTCACAGAAAAATCTAAACTGTTAGATATCTTCAAGAAAAGTAAACCTGGGGCCTGGGGTGTGTGTGTGTGTGTGTGTGTGTGTGTGTGTGTGTGTGTGTGTGTGTGTGTGTGTGTGAGAGAGAGAGAGAGAGAGAGAGAGAGAGAGAGAGAGAGAGAGGCTTGTTGTGTGTGAGGACCACAGTACCGTCCCTGTCACCCATGTAAAAGGCTGAGCATGGTGATAGGAATTTGTAAGGTCGAGACAGGAAGATCTCTGGGACTTGATGGTCTGTCTGTCAGCTTACCTGATTGGTAAGTTACAGGTCCTTGAGAGAAACAAGCAAACAAGGTCGACGATGTGGCTCCCTGAGAACAACACCTGAGAATGAGCTCTGGCTTCAACATGTATGCACATACATATACCTGAACACACACACACAGGTACACACGCATCTGCACATACACACACATGCTTGTGTGCACACTCAAAACTGGAATGTTCTCTAAGCTGCACTTGTGTCAGTCCTTGATGCCTCATCTTATCCCACTTTTAGTAGATCATACTCCCCTCTTTACCTCCCTCCCCACCTTTCTCTATTGCCAAGTAGTCAGGCAGCTTAACTCATCTGAATTGTCCTAGAGGCAGCTATCCCTCAAGGAATGAGTGGATGAACACATTAGAGCACACATTGGAATATTACTCAGCTACAAAAAGGGAATGAAGTGCTAAAACATCATGAACCTCGGAAGTACTGTGCTAAGCGAAAAGAGCCATAGACGTAAAAACCCTCATGGTCTGTGTATAATTTCTTTTCTGTAAAATATCAAGAGATGGCAAATCCACTGACAGAAAGTGGATTGATGCTTGCAAGGAGCTCAGGCTAGTGGACACAGGAATAACTAAGTGCTGGATGGCTATGGGAGGACAGTAATGATAATGTAGACGTGGTGGTTTCACGGCATTGTCAACACAGAACTGTCATGAAAGCACTCACTTTAAGATGCTGAATTTTATGTCGTGAATTTCACCTCAATTTTTAAAAAAAAGTCCCTAAATTCCATGAGGGTGACCAGAGAGTACTGAAGCCACACGAAAGTCCTCAGAGAAAATGGGAATTGTTGGGGCTGTGTGAAATGAGGACACCACAGCTCCCAGAGCAGGGTCACGAGTATTCAGTGTGGGGTCATCTACACAAGTCAAGGTCCTGACAACTGCGTCTTCATTGGGACAGCATGGCTAATGTCCTCAGGCAGTGAGTGAGGGTGAGGACTGAGCCTCTCCATCTACATGCATTAGATCCAGTCACATGCATTAGATAAACTTAAAAATAACCCACCATATTTTATGGCTGCCCATCTATATATGCAGGGAAAAACACTGTGCTGTATTCAAGACATCAAAGAGATATCATCAAACGTGTGCAAATGGCCCCAGGTTTATGAATCTTTGTTAAGGCTATTCATGGTGTCTGCAGAGTAGGCATTTATTGCTGGTGACAACCCCTCGGGGCGGATGCCATCTCTTGACACTTAACCATGCTTGTTACTGCTTTCTTATGCCCAAAACTTCAAGATAGAGGAAGGGAGGTTTGGAAGCTAATAATAGATTCCTGTCGCTGGCAGGAGTGGGGAGAAAACATGCCTGCGGAAAAGGCCTAACACCAGGTGTCTGGAGACATCCGCAGAGGAAGTAGAGGGAGAAGAGGCACAGGAAAGACTGAGGCATGAATAGAAGACGGCAGGGACAATAAAAGCACAGAGGGCTGGAATCCCACCAGAGAAAAAGGATGGGAAGTGATTGATAGCCTTCCCAGTTCTTAAGGCAGGAGGATTGGGAGTTCGAAGCCAGCCTGGGCTATATAGTAAGAACTTATCTCAAGCAAACATCTTCCCAAAGAGAAGCAAGGACAATAACAAGGGGGCGGGGGAAGGCGGGCATAAATCAAAACCAGAGAAAGCATGGGGGACTCAGCATATCATCTCACTGAACAATCTGCTCCCTCAAACTAGTTCTGATTCCTGTTGAACCGGATTGAACTGGACTATGATTTGTGATTGTGAGTGTGTGCATATCTGTGTGGGGGGTGCTCTCGCCCATGTGGGTGCAAGTAGAGGTCAGAAGTCAGAGTTGTGTGTCTTCCTCAAACACTCACCACATTATTTTTTTGAGACAAGGTCTCACTAAACTTAGAGCTCACCGTTTTTGGCATATTATCTATCTAGTCAGTGGGTCGTGGGATCCATCTGGGCCGTCCGCTCCATTCTCCGATCACTGGCTTTACAGCTGTGTGCTGTCACTACTGGCTTTTTAAGTAGGTGCTGGGGATCTAAACTTGGTCTTCATTCTCGTACAGCAAGCATTTTACCCTCTGAGCCACCTCCCAGGATTCTCGATGTAAATACACATGAACACCCCCCTACACACACACACACACACACACACACACACACACACATACATTCACATGCATACACACACATATACATATGCACACACACATACACACACACACAAATATACACACACACAAGAACACACACAGATGTATTTATGAAAATGGGTTTCATGCTCTGCGTATCATTTTGATTAGTTTACTTTAGTTGAAACAGTCTTTTAAAAGGTCGCAAAATTAATCAAGCAGTGGAGGCACATGCGTTTAATCTCAGCACTTTGGAGACAAAGGCGGGAGGATCTCTATGCGTTCAGGGTCAGCCTGGTCTACAGAATGAGCTCTAAACAGGAAGGGCTACACAGAAGAACCCTGTCTAGAAAAGCCAAAACAAACAAACAAACAAACAAACAAACTAGTTACACAATTAACATATAAGTGAGCGGATTGCATAAGACGAACTAGGACTGTAGAAATGATACCATTAAGGAAGCACACAGTAGGGCTGCCTGAGTGGCAGACTGAGATAGTCGTCCCACCTCATTCATCAAGCCATGTTGCTATTTGTCTGCTTCCTTCATAGACTTCATTCCAGGTTCCTTCCGGTTGGACAGAGTGGGAATATCAGGATAGGCATTTGGGAAGGGGTGGCTGCCTGACTCCCATCTTGGGATCCTCTACTTGCTGTCTCCTTTGCTATCCCTCTTGCAGAACTGACTTCAAGGCAGGCTTCTCTGCAGGAGGACATTCATCAGGGGGTCCTGCATGAAACTTATTCCGTATGAAGCTGGATGGTGTGGGAAAGCCACCATTTTATGTCCTAAGGCTCCCGTGCCCCTTTCTTAATTCTACTGGTGGGGATTTGCCATCTTATGAGCCCTGCATTACTTTTGCAAAGGGAAAACCATGAAGTTCTGTTTAATAAATAAGTCGAATTGGCAAGGCTATTTCTTACATTCACACAAGGTATTGACTCATCTCGCTGAGAGTTTACAGTGCCTAGAAAGAATTATATCCTCTTCCGGGCATCAAGCTTGTCCCAGGTCCCTCTAGCTACAAAATGGGACATGATCAGCACCTTGGGAAGCCAGCAGGATTCTGCTTACAGAAACCTGTGTCGATGCTCACAAGTCCATCCGGCCAGACCCCACATGGTGGTTATTTTATCAGGCAGGAATTAGTCGTGTGCCCTGACAGCCGAATGAGTGTGTCTGAAGATGACTGTGAGCCTGCTCCTTGACCTTCTGTCCTTCAGTATAAATAATCCTGGTTCCTTTAATCTTTCCTTCATAAGCTTTGTGGTCTCCAACTCTTTAGTATCCTCACAATTCTTCTTGGAGCCTCTCTCAGCCTCGTCTCCCCTCTTTAATTACAGGGCTCAAACACAATATTCTAGGAAGCGCTCAAGCAGCTCCGGGTAAAATGGAAAAGCTTATCTCAAGACTCCTCTTCAGTGCTCCGGTTCATGCAGCCTGCCTGGGGTCACGGTCACACAATGTTGTCTTTGAAACTAACTGCTTACAAATATCCCGTGGCTGGCTTATTTGCTGGGAGCAGAGGCTCTTGGGGTTGAGGATGGTGTAGAGCCGTCAGGATGTCACAGCCTGGCTGCCTTGCAAAACAAGGGAGCCTACTTATGTGCAGTTAGGGGTGTGTTGCTGGGCAGACCTTGGCTCTAGGCTCCTGGGTTCTGTTTTCTAAAAAACATTTGCCTCTTAAGAATTGTGTTTTCCTGAGGAAGAGGGGAGATAGTGGGGAGAGACTGGGGGAAGGAAGGTAGGGGAAACTGTGGTCATTATGTAATAAATGAGAGAAGAATTTTCTTTAAAAAATAAAGAAGCTTCTTTCCTCCAAATAGACAGTTCCCAACACTTCTGTGCAGAGCCAGGTGTGGCCTTGGTGGGGACAGAGTGGCACAATTACTGCCCTGAGGCAGCTCCCCCTCCTCCCAGCCTCTGTAAGTGTTGATGGCTGCTCTGGGCTTAAGGCTTGCTTGAGTAATCTTGTACATATTTCCACGTTCCTTCAAGGAACGCCCTCTCTGCTAATGTGAATGACTCCGTGACAGAATGAGATGGCAAGAATCTAGGAGGCGAAGGTGTAGCTAACGTCTCAGCAAAGTGGTAAAGGCTGGAGCCTATGGTACAGCCCTTAAGGCTGTGGGAAAGAGTTCTAAAATTATGAGTTCGAAAATATGTAACTTCTCAACTCTGCGAAATATAAGGATGCAATATGAATTGCGTGAGGAGCTTCTCGAATCGAAGCTGTGAGCCAGCTTGTCAGAAAGCTACAAAGACAGGCAGATACAAATGCAGGCAGATACAAATGCAGGCAGATGATACAAATGCAGGCAGTTTCTGAGTTCCCTAGAACGCAGCAAGTCCAGGCCCAGGTGGGTAGAAATGATCCCACCCAACCAGCTTATCATCTGTGCTAACAAAAGCAGACAGATCTCTGAATTCTTTTGCAGTGTTAAGAAAAAGAATGTATGCTTGCTGTCTCCTAAGAATCAGAGGGCTGGGGCCATGGGAAAGTCATAAGATAAGCAAAAGGAAAACCTGGAGTAAATGACTGGATTGATATGTGAAATAAAAGACTGGACCTGTGTTCTGTAGAGGATGAGCTATCCAGAGGATTTTTTTTTTTTTAGGATAAAAAGAGAGAACACACACACACACACACACACAAGTAGGGTGCACAGAGATCTCTTAGAATAGCAAGCAAGCAGAATACAGACAGAGAAATCTCCAGAGAGAAAGCAGAACATAGAGAGAAGCAGACTGGAAAAGCTGTATCAAGCAGAACACAGACTGTCAGCTTGGATCCACAATTTGATTTGTCCTTTTCTCTACTCCCAGACACTCATTTTCTCAGAACCCCTCTCCAAGCTGAGGCTGGTTCTTAGCACTTCTGCCTATTTTTCTATACAAAAGGAGAAAGAGCTCAGCATCAAAATTCACCCTGGCCTGAAACTCTATCTTGCCAATGTGCGTTTCTCTCAGGAATCTGCATTTCAAATCCTTTTACCCCCAAGTATGGAATAAGGGGCTTTATTTGCTATGAAGAGAATCTGGAATGACAGCAAATGAATATATTATCATGCATCCACTTATCCATCCACCCACCCATCCAACTATCTATCATCTATCTATCTATCTATCTATCTATCTATCTATCTATCTATCTATCTATCATCCACAATCATTTAATCTATCATCTCTCTATGTATTAGTCATTTAGTCTGTCATCTACTCATCTTTTATCAATCCTTCAGTCTACCATAGTGGTGGTTCTCAACCTGTGGGTCAAAAGCCCTCTGAGGGTCAAATGACCTTTTCACAAGGGTCACCCAAGACCAGTGGAAAACACACACATTTCCAATATGATTCATAACGGTAGTAAAATTATAGCTATGAAGTAGTAGCAAAAATTATTTTATGATTGGGGGTTCACCCAATATGAGGAACTGAGGAACTGTATTAAAAGGTCACAGCATTAGGAAGGCCGAGAACCACTGTTGGTTCTATCTATCTATCTATCTATCTATCTATCTATCTATCTATCTATCTACCTATCTATCTATCTATCTACCTATCTATCTATCTATCATCTATCTATCTATCTATCTATCTATCATCTATCTATCTATCTATCTATCTATCTATCTATCTATCTATCATCTATCTTTCTATCTATCATCTATCTTTCTTTCTTTCTATCATCTATCTATCTATCTATCTATCTATCTATCTATCTATCATCTTTCTCTTATCTACTTACCCATCTACCTATCATGTTGTAGTTTCTTCCTCCTCCTTCACTATGCATTCCTTAGCTTGGCTGCTGTTAAGAGTGAGCATCCTTATCTTGGGTTAGGATACCTGAGGCCCGAGCGAAGGGCCATAGAGAAAAGTTTGTATCTTCTCCTCTCTGTATGTCTTTCTTTTTCTTCCCCCTATCAACAGGGCTCTGCAGAGGACCTGCTGTATTCTTCTAGGCTCTTACCCAGGTCTTGGTAATCCCAACCACAGAACTACAGTCCCTCTATTCTGCTTGCTTCATAGTTTGGGAAGAGGACTCAGACTTATAAAAAGAGAAATTTTCTAAATATTGGGCAATCAGCAAGAGTGGGAGCCTTCCAAGGGGACAAGAACCTCTTTTCTTCTGTGACTCACCCACAGTCCTCCTTGCCAGTGTCCAGTGTGTCACATGTTCCCAGATATGCTACAGCCAGAACATTGCTTTCTCATCCCCCTCCTGAAGAGCTAGCTCATGACTTTGTAGCCCGGAGGATTTTGACTTCCTCAAGACAACACGCTGTAGACAGAGCCACCCTTAAATAGACTTAAAAGTGTGTGGCTGTGCTAGTCAGTCTCTGTCACCAGGACAAAACACCCCAGCCAATAACTCCCGGGAGGATTCATTTTGGTTCAGCCTGAGGCTTCAGCTCCTGGTGAGCTGGCTCCATTGTTTTGAGGACAAAACTGGCATTAGGAGGAGGAATGCTCTTACCCACAGTCACCAGAAAGCAGAGTGAGAAGGGGGTGCTGGGTGGTTACTGAAGGGCTTCCACTTTGCTTGCTTTTGCCCTAGAGAGAAAGAGTCCTTTACAGTGAGGATGCATCCCCCCCCCTTAGTTGCTGTCATCCTGGGAAATGTTCTCACAGACATACCCAGAAGTACACCGATCTCCTAGGCACATCTCAGTCCAATCACGCTTGCAACTCAAGATGAACCAGCACAGTGAACATGTAAACACTTGTGTCCTAAAGGTTACCCGTGTTTAAAATCCTAAATTCTTGGATATTAAGACACGGTAGGAGAAATGGGAAACCTCCGGATGGGAAACCAGGGCCTGTGTGTTTTTTCTGAACACTGATACCAAATACAAATCAAATGCACTTCTGTCTGTTGCTCTTGTGCCTTTCTCTCTCTCTCTCTCTCTCTCTCTCTCTCTCTCTTTTTAATGGTGATTTATTACTTTAATAATATTTTTATATTTAGAGTGTATCTTAACTATTAGACCAGAAGGTCCTTGAGACATGAACATCTGACCTAACTTAACTACCCCCCATCTTTGGCATATGCTCAGGACATCTTTCTCAAATAAACGGACAGCCTTCTGCTTGAAGAAAGCATTCTGTAGATGTTTGCTGAGTGAATAAGTGGATATGCACAGGTAATCTTTGGTTACAATCATAATTCTTCACTACTATTGGGCTATAAGAAGGGTGGCAGTCCAGGAGACATCTGGTTACATTGGCCATGTCTTCAGTGAATGGAGCGCTATTGGCAATATCTATAATCAGTCCCAACACAAAGGACCCTCCATGTTGGGGACAGAGAAATGAACCTAGAAACATCGATCTGTTCCTCTATCTGCCTACTGCACTTCATTGTCCTTATCCTTAGAATGTGATTCATGCCTGAAACCGGAGATGGTTTACTTTGATTGTTTGTGGAGGATGGCAACTGTGCCCTTCAGAGCATTACATCATGATGACAATGGGCTTTGTACCGTTCAGATTGCTTACCTAACCCAGCTTGACCTCCTGCGTGGTGAACTTGTATTCACGATGTGTCTTCGAGAAGATACACCTGCCTAACGACCTCCAGCACCGCCACATGCTGTCTCTGGGTACTGTGGATGGACAGACATTACTACTTTATTACGCACACTCTCTTTTTTATATTACAGTCAGGCAATTATTTTGCTCTCTTTAAAAGTTATGTATGAGGGTGGCTGGATTAGCTGTGTACTTCATTTCAAGATGGTGAAAACTTATGTGACCTTGGTATTTACAGCAGATGTGGGGCTGAGAACATTGGGAAGGCTTCTGGATTGGCTGGTTTGGAAATCTGTCACCTCAAAGACCCACATTAGCTTTCAGTGCTGCTTCAAAAGCTTGTCTCCTCTACAATTCCCCAGCATCCTTCCTACCTGTTCAGACCCTTGCTCCATATTTGGGGCTTTGTTCTTCTGATAGATAGGAATGAGACGCACGCTGGTCACAAGGTTGGAATTAGCTGGCTAGGCAGAGGAGGTCAGATAAGGCGAGAGAAGTTGTCAGAAAACATGGCTGGTTATCTCAACTCCCTGGAGAAGCTCCTGGTCATATCCTGGTCTTGAAAGAGGCATGTCTGGATCCAACCCAGGAGCCTGCACCTACAAAATGCCATTCTGCCCCTCATCTTGGCTTAAATCCCCTACCCTGTAGCTAAGACAGACCTGACGTGGGCCTTGATTTACCTTTGTGGATGGATGGTGACTTTTGAGGTGGCACTTAGGAACATAGAACCAAGGCCTGGGACCCACAGAATTAATATCCTCAAGTCCTATTCTAAGGTTTTGGAGGCCTCAGAGGCCTTTGGGAGGTGACCTTGGGGGGTTGGGGGTCAGAGCTTCAGAGGGCTAAGCCATTGTGGAAACAGACACCTTTTCTCCTGGTGACATTAAAGGGATTCCAAGCAAGTGTGCCTCAGAATTGTGCTTCTCCAATGGGATTCTGGAGTCAGGTTGTTTAATCCAAGTCCCATTCTCTGTGAGTGAGGCAATGACCTTGGTTTTATCCAAGCCTCCCTCAGTCTCCAGGCTAGCAAAAATGGGTTGATGACAGCAGTTCTTCATAGAATCCTCATGGGAATGAAACGAGGTGGTTTAAGAAAGTCCCTTAGCACAAAAACCAGCCTAGAGGTGTTGGGCAGGTGAACATTGCGATTACTGTTAGGAACTGGTAAGACATTTGCATGTTGGAAAGCATGTTTCTGAGTCAGTGAAGTGTTCTGTGTAGCATAGAAAACTAGTCCAGTTTATGGGCCTGAATGCTAAACTTCCTGGCTTCAGATCTGGGTTCTCTAACTTGGTCTGTGGGTCCATTCAGACAAGTTACTTAGCTTACTAATACCCGTTTCTACATTTGTAAAACAGTAGAGTCCTTCTGCCTCTCGGGGTTAGTGTAAGGAGTTCACACTTGTTCAGGGTTTAGAACAGGACCCAACACAATTAGAGGGCTGTGATTTAAACTCTATGTAGCTAAGAGAAATGACTTTAGACTCTGTTCCTCCTGCCTTCCCCTCCAGGGTGCTAGGACTCTAGACATGTGCCACCATGTCCAGTGCTAGAAATTGAACCCAGGGCTCGGTGCATGCTAAACAAGCATTCAGTTGACTAAGCTGTAGCCCAGACCAAATAAAATATCTTTTTTTTTCTTTTTTTTTTTTTTTCGGAGCTGGGGACCAAACTCAGGGCCTTGCGCTTGCTAGGCAAGCGCTCTACCACTGAGCTAAATCCCCAACCCCCAAATAAAATATCTTTTTGCATTATATTAAACGATGTTAGTTGGGCTGAGAGATGGCTCCGCAGTTAAGGCCACTGGCTGCTCTTCCAAAGGACCGGATTCAATGCCCACCAACCACATGGCAGCTCACAACTGTCTGTAACTCCAGTTCCAGAAGATCTGGTACACACACAGACATATATGATATAAAACACCAATGCAGATAACAATAACAATAACAATAATAATAATAATAATAATAATAGAGAAAAACTTTAAAAATGGATAACTTTTTTAGAAAGTTGTGTTACTGTCTCCTTTTTGCAACTAATGCTCTCAGAGCTGAGATCCTTTCTCAACGCTGACTCTGCCATATAGTGGCTGGTTTCTCTAGGTTCAATGAACGAACAGACAGGCAGAAAGGAAGACAGGAAAGAAAGTAAGAAATGAGGGAGGGAGATAAAAAGGGAGGTAAGAATTCCTTGGGCAGATAGCCGCACCTTGAGATTGCTACCAGCCAGGGTGGCTCTTGTCTCTAGATAGCAAGTCCCTAAGCAGAAGAATTAATAGAAGCCAAGAAGGCCCTGTCCTTGGTGGCAGCCAGCAAACCCACAGACTGTCCAGGTACTAACTGAGGCTGACACCCGTGCATGAACAAAGGAGTCTGTGGTCTCAGCCCGCCGTCTGGCACCTTGCAGGAAGTGAAGCCAAGTGTGAAACACACCTGTCCTCTCTGGCCTTTTAACTGGCAGGGATTTAATTGCTATGTGGTGGGAGAGGTGGGCGGTCCTGGCTTTGAAAAGGCCAGGGGATTAATTGTGTGCTAATGGATGGCTGTGCAGGGGTTACAAGAGACAGGGAGAAGAAGGGAGCAGGGGCGCACTCTGCCCTGCGGTCTCTTTATGTTTCCCCACAGTATGTCTTTTTGGAGGCCAGATGGCTTAGATTGAAATGAAAACAAATTCACCTGGGGAGGAGAAACCTTAGAGCCCGGTTCTCACATGGTGTGACCCCGGAGTGGGGGCGGGGCAGGTTTGGATTCTAGAGCTGTTCTTCCTTCCTTGCGTTTTCCTTCCAGAGTTGAAGCATTTCAGCCCCATCTCCTCTTGCCCTTCCCCAGTTCCTTCTCGTTTTTTTTCTGGTCTCTGCTCCGTGGCTGGTGGCTCTGCAGAAATATCGTCTTCCACTCAAATGCTAGCTCTGACTGGTGTCCTTAGCCTGGACCTTTTGTGGACTCTCAGTGTTGGGTAGTGTTTTACATGAGAACGTTCCTCCAGAGGCATAGACTCCTGTATTAGAACCCTTGGTCCCCAGTCTGCAGTGCTGTCTGTGGAGGTCTAGGAGGCGTGGTCTTGCTGGAGGAAGTATGTCATTGTGGGCGGGCTTTCAGAGTTTCAAGACTTGCACCCTGTTTTATCTGTTTGCTCTTTCCTGGTTTCATGCCTGTGATTGACATATGAGCGGTACCCGTCATGCCTTCTGATTGTTGCCGTGCCTTCCTGCCACGACCTATTCTTATTGCTCTCTGGAGCAGTAAGTCCAAATACAAAATTTTTCTTCTCTTGATATTTCTTTTCTTTTATTGGGTATTTTCTTTATTTACATTTCAAATGTTATCCCCTTACCCACTTTCCCCCACGGAATCCTCCATCCCATCCCTCCACCCCCTGCCTCCATGAGGGTGCTCACCCACCCACCCAACCACTCCCTCCTGCCTCCCCGCCCTGGCATTCCCCTACACTGGGGCATCAAGCCTTCACAGAAGCAAGGGCTTCTCCTCCCACTGATGCCCAACAAGGCCCATCCTTTGCTACATATGTGGCTGTAGCCATGGGTCGCCCCATGTGTATTATTTGGTTGGTGGTTTAGTCCTTGAGAGCTCTGAGGGGTCTGGTTGGTTGATACTGTTGTTCTTACTATGGGGTTGCAAACCCCCTCAGATACCCTCAGTCCTTTCTCTAACTCCTCCATTGGGGACCGTGTTCTGAGGCCAATGGTTGGCTGCAAGCATCTGCCTCTGTATTTGTCTCCGGCAGAGCCTCTCAGGAGACAGCTATAACAGGCTCCTGTCATCATGCACCTCTTGGCATCCTCAGTAGTGACCGGGTTTGGTGACTGCGTGTGGGAAGGATCCCCCTGTGTGGCAGTCTCTGGATGGCCTTTCCTTCAGTCTCTACTCCACACATTGTCTCTGTATTTCTTCCTGTGAGTATTTTGTTCTCTCTTTTAAGAAGGACTGAAGCATCCACACTTTGGACATTCTTCTTCTTGAGCTTCATGTGGTCTGTAAATTGTATCTTGGGTATTCCTAGCTTTGGGGCTAATATTCACTTATCAGTGAGTTCATACCATGTGTGTTCTTTTGTGATTGGGTTACCTCACTCAGGATGATGTTTTCTAGTTCCATCCATTTGCCTAAGAATTTCAGTAAGTCATTGTTTTTAATAGCTGAGTAATACTCCATTGTATAAATGTACCACATTTTCTGTATCTACTCATCTGTTGAAGGATATCTGGGTTCTTTCCAGCTTCTGGCTATTATAAATAAGGCTGCTATGAACATAGCTGAGCATGTGTCCTTGTTATATATTGGAGCATTTTGAGTATAAGCCCAGGAGTGGTATAGCTGGGTCCTCAGGGAGTACTATGTCCAATTTTCTGAGGAACCTCCAGACTGATTTCCAGAATGGTTGTACCAGTCTGCAATCCCACCAACAATGGAGGAGTGTTCCTCTTTCTCCACATCCTCGCCAGCATCTGCTGGTTGTTTTGATTTGCATTTCCCTGATGACTAAGGACGTTGAACATTTCTTTAGGTGCTTCTCAGCCATTTGATATTCCTCAGTTAAGAATTCTTTGTTTAGCTCTGTACTCCATTTTTAATAGGGTTGTTTGATTCTCTGGAGTCTAACTTCTTGAGTTCTTTATATATACTGGATATTAGCCTTCTATCAGATGTAGGATTGGTAAAGATCCTTTGGTAAAATTTCTTTTTTAAACTGTCTTGGTCATGGTATTTTATTACACTAACAGAAAAGTAATTAATAAACTGCCAAGTGTATTTTCTCTCCCTTCACAAAACATAGAAACATACTTCAGGGAGAATATTTATACTATGAAAATTTACAATTAATTTTTCTGATCAAATTATGGACTACTTGAACACTTTATTTTGTTTATAATTGAACACATTTTGGCAAGTCATTGTCTACTCTTCGGAACTCTGGCCAGTTGAGAAAAGCAACTAGACAGATTGTTTTCAAAAATAAAATTGAATGACTATTAAGGTTCACCATTACTATAGATAATAAGTATTACTGATTTTGACTTTAAAGTTTTTTTAAATGCTTGCAGAAAAACAATCATTTCCCCTTTTTTTCTTGCTGTGATAACACACCATGACCAAGGCCACTTAAGGATGACTTGTTTGGTGTTGTAGCTTCAGAGGGGTAAGAGTTCTTCACAGCAGGGAGACACAGCAGTCTCAGTCAGTGGCAGTGGCAGCCAGAGCAGAAGCTGGGAGCTCACAAGGCAGGAAGCAGAGAGAAAGAGTAAACGGGAAGTGACAAGCCTTTAAACTCTCAAAGCCCGCCTCCAGTGACATACTTCCTCCAGCAGGCCACACCTCTTAAACAGCAACTGGGAACCATGAGCCTATTGGAGACATTTTCTTATCCAAGCCGTTAGAATATTTTTATAAAACTTGGTTTCTTTCTTTCTTTCTCTCTTTCTTTCTCTCTTTCTTTCTTTCTTTCTTTCTTTCTTTCTTTCTTTCTTTCTATGTGTATGCATGTGTAGTGGGGTTAGGAGTGTGTGGGAGGTATAGTGAGGTTAGGAGTGCGTGCGTGCGTGCGTGTAAGCGTGCGTGCGTGCGTGCGTGCGTGCGTGTGTGTATTGTAGAATGGTTGTGGGAATAGGGTTTTGTATGTATGTGTAGGGGCTGGGGGTAGGTAAAGTGAGCTTAGGGATGTGTGTGTGTGTGTGTGTGTGTGTGTGTGTGTGTGTGTGTGTGTGTGTGTTTGCTCCAAAGAGCATAAGTGGTCATAGGACAGTCTGTAGGCTTTGGTTTTCTCCCACAATGTGGGACCTGCAGGTAGAATTCACATTGTCAGGCCTGGTGGGAGGTGTGGGGCCATCTTGTCAGCTATTTTGCACTTTGTGTTTTAGTTCTGTAAACACCTGTAAAGCTGCTGGTCCTAGGCTCTGGCTACTAACTGAGGAAGGCACAGAGCCCATTCACCAGGAGAAACTGTCTTTCACCTGTACAAACACCCCACAAAAGTTTGATTTTAAATGTGTCTTCTATAAACCAAGTGACTTTGAACCTCTATGGAAAACTAATTTTATAAAATCACATTCGGTCTTTGATTCAATATCCAGCTACTAGCTAAAGACAGAAACACACAGGACATGGTCACAATCAAACAAAAAAGATAATACAGTTGTAAACTTGTGAGCAGCAAACAGGAATGAAGAAATCCAAACGTAAGGAGACATTCTAATTTTACACACTCAATAACAATACTTAGAATACAGATTTTGCACACTGGTAGATTAAGCGTGCACAGCTGGGAAAGGTGCAAAGGGTTTGAGAAACAAAAGGACAAGCTCAGTGACATAGATATTTAAAGAATGATACTAAATATTTAAACTAAATATTTAAATATCAGGCCATAATTGTTTGTGTATTTACCTAAAGCAGAGTCCCTAAAGGAGTCATCACTTGGTGAGCTTTTCTTTGACAGAGCAGTGCAAGCAACTGAAGGCTGTGGACCAAGGTCTGATCAGTGTGGTGAGGATGGCTGGAAGGGCCATCACCCTGGAGCCCCGGTGTGTGGAAGGGCTTTGTAAGGCTGAAGTGCAAAAATCCATCTGTCAAGGGGCAAGGAATGGGCTCACACAGAGACGGAAAGTGAAGGCCTCGATAGGAACACAGCAAATACTGACACATGTCTACAGGAAGTGTCCAGCAAACCCTGGACACGTAAGCTGGCGCCACATTAGAGAAAGCGGTGTGAAACGGGCACAAGAATATATACTTTACCTCACAGAGGAACAGTTTTAAAACTCCAGATATCCAGGAGTAGCCACCAGGAATTTCACTGCGTCCATTCACCAACCACCTTTTCCAAACTTAATAGTCTGACTTGGGTCCGCAATTTCAAAACACAGCATATTTATTTAAAGAATTGTATATCGCCACTGAAAATAAGCTACTACTTTATAAGATTCTGTAAATAGGGACTAGTAGCTCCCCCCCACCCCACCCCTCATCCTTCACAGAGGTTAAATAATAGAATAAACAGAGGAAAACAAGATCCTTTGTTCTGGTTGTATATCTTGGTCACAGCCAGCACTTTCTCCTCTCTCCAGCCATAAAGCCATAAACTCGTAATGTGTGAGCACTCATTGGCCATTGGCATTTCAAAAGAGACAGGAAAGCAAAGATAAGAATCTCTACGACAGGATCACCCTTCCTCAGAACAGGCCCTGTGTTTAGTTCTCAGGGACAGCCTCTTCAGTTCCAAGGGCTTCTGTGTATGTTAGGCTGAGCACAGTCCACAGAGGAAGGCTACCATGGAGGCTCTTAAGGACCAGGGCTGTGGTGAGGACTGCAGGAGCCAAGTGGTAGACCTGTTCTGGATCATAGTCAGTGGTTAGTAAGTGCTTATGCCTACACTTAGGATCTGAAATGCCCCCTTCGCCCGGGTGGTAGACCCTTCTTTTCATCTTCACAGCAGCCCATTGGGGTCAGAACTCTTATTGTGGATGACAAAGGCTGGAGAATGTTACTCACTGCCTATGCTGGCAGGTTCTAGTCAACAAACTAGAACCAGAGCTTCAGTTCAAGCTTGTCTGGCTATTATAATGTTCTGAGGATCGGTTCTGGTAACCTCTTCTATCCTAATACATCCTAATATTTATTTGCCTGTTGTTTTCTCTCTCTCTTTTTATCATAAGTTTTCCTTTTTAAGAAGCATTATTATTCTTATATCTCTAGATTTACTTTGAGAATTTCATACATACGTATAATCTCCGCCCTATTATCTCCTCCTTCCTCTCACAACTCCTCCTGGAACCCCACGGCCACTACCAAATTCACATTCATGCCCCACCTCCCCAACCTACCAAATCAGTTACTGTTTTTTATATACCCATGAGAGTGGGGCTACCCACCGTGGCGTGAGCAATTTACCAGGCCTACACCCCTAAACAAAACTTATTTTCCCTCCCCTGGCAGCCATCAACTGTCAATAGCCCCTCAGCCAGGGCTAGGAGCTTTTGTGTCCCTTCCTCAGCCCTGCTGGCATCCTGACTGGATTGATTTTGTGCAGGTAACCACAGGGACTGTAAGTTCTTGGGCACAACTATTCTACCCAGTCTGGAAGATACTATTTAACCTCATTCTTTCTGATCTCTGGCTCTTAGAACTTTCCCACCCCCTCATCAGCACCAAGATGACCCCTGAACCTTGGGAGAAGGGGGTGTAGTATAGATGTTCCTTTATTACCAAACCCTTCAGACTCCTGTTCTCTTCACTTTAGCTGTTGTCTCTGGATTAACCACCATCCACCCACTGCACCAAGATGCCTCTTTGATAAGGACTGAGAGCTGTACTCATGATGGGAATTACTTATGTATGTATCCCAGAGAGAGAGAGAGAGAGAGAGTCTATTTAATGAAAGTGATTAGCATGACTACAATTATCAAGAAGAAGGGGAGAAAAATACCCCAAAATATCCAAATCTGATAATCTCTAGTTGGGAAGGTAATTATTTTGATTCTGAATTAAGTTCATTGTTAAAGTCACCTGCAGGCGAGGGACAGTCAGCCACTTTAGAAAAGGCAGTAGGAGGTAGCAAGTCTTAAATTACACAGTTGAACCCATAACCTTCTTCCTGAGGGCTACCTAAATGAATCCGGAACTGAGAGATGGACTGTTTTTATCTAATGAACCTCAAGAAGCATTTGGCTTATCATGTCTCTGTCCCAGTGTCAAATGCTAAACACTCAGGGGGAAGTGCTCCTGGGCAAGTGAGTAGCCTGCTGTCCTGAAGAGTTTTCCACTCTGGCCTAATCCAGATTGTCTCTTGATGTCTATTTTTAATGTCATTAACCCCTGGACCCAAGTGCCTCATCTGTCTCCTCACTTGAGAGAGATCCCTTTAAAAAGCTAAGAATTAAGGGATTTTGATGTATTGTTGCTACAATCTACCACAGAGTTCAGCATAGCAGCTAGAGAGACGGCCCAGCAGTCAGGAGCACGTGTTGATCTTGCAGAGGACCCTGGTTGGGTTCTCACTTGTAGAGGACCTGATTCGGTTCTCAGCACCTAGAGGGCAGCTCACAACTATCTGTAATTCCCAGTTACAGAGGATCTGAGCCCATTTCTGGCCTCTGCGGGCACTGACTCGCTTAGTTCACTACAGAAAATAAAAATAAATAAAACTTTAAAACCCCTCAACCTATGTTTGCAAATGGAGGACTAATCCCTGCCCTCAACAGGCCCCCTTCTCTCTGAAACAGGTCTTGTGTAGCCCCAGCTGACCTTGAACTCACTGTTTAACCAAGTTTTGATCTATTGCTTCCACTGGTGAGTGGTGTGTTTCAAGCAGGAGTCACCCTGCTGAGTTTATGGGGTACTGAGAATTGAACCCACGGCCTCCTGAGTGATAGGCAAGAACTCTAGAAGCTGAGCTGGTCTCCACCCCTGTTGGAAACCCGAGTTTTCCCTTGCCTTTTGGTTTCAGTAAATCTTAGTGTTGAGGCTATTTGAAAAGTAGCCTACTTGACTTGATCGATTTCAATGTGTGTGTGTGTGTGTGTGTGTGTGTGTGTGTGTGTGTGTGTGTGTTTACAAGTGAACTTAAATTCTTCTGAAAAGGTAGAATATAAATAAAGCAAATACTGACTTCATTAATAAAAAGAATGCACCCTGGGAAAGAGTCCCCTTGCCAGCTCCCCTTCACCAATTCCTGGATTGCCTGATCCCTGAACTCCTATACACAGACCTGAAAAACATCTTTGATGTGTTTTTCTAAACTTTTCGAGTGAGTGGTTTGCTACTAATCTGTGAACGAAAACCTCCATAAAATGGAGGCTGTTGCTCTTTGGTCCTCTTCCTGCTCTCTGAATCTCTGTTCCCTGCTAGCTTGACTTCTCTAACAGAGACTAATCTCAGGATCCAGAACAGAACTCGGGGACAAAGGCTCAAAAGGGATTAGGGACCTGCAGGTCACTGAGCTGAAAGCAGAGGCCACCGGTTAGCCAGGGGCCCTGAATGTGTATGCAAAGAGCAGAGCCACCCAGTTGTCCCAAGACTGGAGCCGGGACAGTCAGCTGTGAGGGTAGTCTTCTATGAACAATCAGGACCACAATTTCTGTGTGACCTTTGGGGTCAGCCCTGCCCCTCTCTGTAGACAGAAAACTTCCTTCAAACACAGAGGCCACACCAGGGCTTTCACTCCTACTTTGTAAAAACCAACTGAATTTCAGTGGTAGCTGAAATTTAGGACAAGCAGCCTGGATGCCTATTTAACATTGAAAGTGCACCGCACTGGGCCTCCATATTCTCCCAGTATCTCTCAGTCCCTACCTCTTACAAGGTATGACTGGCACACCCCTCTCTCTATCCTGAACTCTCCAGCCCAGAGACTGGATGGCCCTGACCCCAGAGGATCTTCCCTATTTTGGTCAACTACTTTCTCTGCCCCCCTTTTTGGCCTCCTGGCTGCCATACTTGGTTCCTGTCTCTCCCTTCCCTTTCCCCCCTCCCCACCTGGATTATGGTCATGACCACTCTGGACTCTGACTCTGGCTATGTCTCCCTCTATCTACAGTGATGTCTTCCACCGTACCTAGGAGTGGTCCTGTCCTTTCCTTTCTTTTCTTCATTCAGTAGCTGAGCCTGTTACATCAGTGATTGGTTTCGATGAGGCTGAAATTAGCTGGTCTCTCCCAAGAGAGGCTCCGGGTCCCAGGGCCCAAAGGGAAGATGCCTTCTTTCCACCTTCCACACTCAGGGGTGCATCTTTCCCCAATATGGGAGGACGTCACTGAAAAGAACAGGAGCCTTGTGCCTGGTGCAGCGTCATTGATACTGTCCCAGGAACCGTCATAAATCAGGTTTCCTTAAGACCGAGCTCTGTGTTCCTGGCCAAATACTATGACTGTGTGATGGTGATAGGCAGCTGTCACAGACTGTCATGTTCGGATCTTCTCTGGAAGGTGATTTTTCTGTTTCCCTTTGGAATATCTTTCTATGCCATAGCTAGCCAGAAGCAGTTGTGGACAAGCCCTTTAAATAATCTAGGTTGTGACGAACACCAAGGGAAAAGGTTTCTCTTCAAACCTAGAATCTGATGGGTTCCCAGATGTCTCAATCTCAGGACTCCTCATAGACTAAAGATAATTGGAGCATTCGTTTGATGTGCAGGTGTC
Organism: Rattus norvegicus; assembly: GCF_021556685.1. Classification (NCBI taxonomy): domain Eukaryota; kingdom Metazoa; phylum Chordata; class Mammalia; order Rodentia; family Muridae; genus Rattus; species Rattus norvegicus. The sequence goes on from NC_141547.1 coordinate 33,095,059, forward strand.
TTCGAGTACCTGCCATTTGAGAAATTTAAAATGAAAAAAAAATTCAAGATTGACACCTAGGAAGAGCACGTTTATATCTACTTTTAATGGAAATAGCTATTTTCAGAAAACAAACAAAATCTGTAATAAGAGGAGTTGCCTTGCTTCATATTTTCTTGCAAATCTCCCTGACGTCTGGTTTGACAGAGGCCAGCTGGAGGATCAAATTTGATTCTTCTTAGTCTGCTGTGATATCGCATCCTCTGTAGTCTCTGGGAAGCACTGTACACCTCCAAGAAAGTGGGTCGCAGACAAGCAGACACTACCCAAGCATTATTGTAAAATAGCATGGATTCTGCAAGGCCCCTAAGAAAGTTCTGGTCCCCTCAGGATCCCAGGTCCACATTCTGGGACCATTGTTCCACTGGTGTATTATTCGTCCTCTAACAGAGCCATGAGTTCCAGGAAACAAGACCTGTGGGAAGTCAGATCTTATTGACCAGTCCCTTCTAGATAGCCCAAGGAGTCCATGTGCCCTCGATCAGCATTTGATTCTCTTTACACACCAGAGCGCATTATTCCTTCCTTCCACTCTTTTAAACTTTAAAACATACTTACACCCTTCAGTGAGCAGCCTCACAGTGCTGACTTTCTTGGTGCTACACCATCAGTCCCAGGAAGGAGTTGGGACATTCTGCAGGGGTTAAGTTGGAGTCGGGGTCAGGACTATGGTCAGACTCCTTTGAGCAGGACGGACCCCACTGGACTAAGCAACAGTGGCCACCGGGTTAGGATTCCAAGGAATCCAGGTTTTGAGTGGAAGATAACAGATGTTTGCAGTTGGCGCTGTCAAGCAGGTGTATGCTTGGGACGTCTGTGTTTGTGAGGAGGATTAAGGGCAGTCAGGTGAATCCAGAATCATCTCCTAAGCTGTTTATCAAACTTCTCTCATCTATCTTTCCAGTTTTCTTCTTCATCACTTCACCTGGACAAACACAAGGACCTTAAACTCCCCTCCTTTGGTAAACTGGATTCCCCTTCTTACCACAGACTCTCTGGATAGCCAGTTGCCCCATGACCTTTGAAGATTCTAGCAGCGGCTCCCTACCCCCACTGCCAACTTCCGGGAGCATTCCCCTGTCTAGCATCCTGTTGATGGCAGCTATCTACTTGGAGGGCAGGAGTTCCTGGAATTTATAAATGACAAGAACAAAAGAAAACAGCCAAGGAGCAGTCTTTAGCACCCCTCCCCAGGGGTGTTCAAGAGAGCCTCGGGCTCTGTGCTGTTGTCAATCTCCCCTGCCATCTGTGCCTTTTGTTTATAATGCAGTTGGTTAAAATCTGCTTTATTTACCCTAGCTGTTTCAAGTTCAATAATGAGGGGAAATTAGCTCCAGGACTTCCACAGCGGACTCAATGGCCTGAACCCAAGCAGAATCCTTCCCTTCCTGTTGGAAGAGCAGAGCTAGCTACCCAGGCTCCTCCCAGGGAGCATCCTATGCTTGCTTGATAGACTGGGCTCTCGGCTGCAACCTCTGGGGTATTAGAGTTGATCCCAAACATCACACACCAATAACGGGCCAACCAGTTATGCTCTAGTAAAACAGCAGGAGTCCGGGAAAGGAGTTTCTGTCAAGACTTCATGGCCCAGGCCTGTAATCGCAACCACTCAGGAGGCTGAGGCAGGAAGACCACACGTTCAAGACCTGTCTGGGTTGTAGAATGAATTCGAAGCCAGCTCTTACAACTTGGTGAGACCTGGTCTCAAAATACGATGTCAAAAGAGGACCTGGGACATAGTGTGGGGTACCTACCAGGCACGAGGCTATACATGTAATCCCTGGTACTGCGTAACAACAACAAAAAACAATGGGTATTTCAACCTACAGTAGAGAGGAACAGTCATAACTAACCCTTATTGACCTCGCTGCTAGCCAAGCTCTACAGGCCCAGGGCAGAGGGTACTGTTGTTATTATCACCTTATGGGGAAACCGAGGCTCAGAAAGTCCAATCACCTTGCCCCAACTTATTTCTCTAGTTAGAGTTAGTGTGAGCGTCCAAGATTAAGAGCCCATGATGAATTCACAGGTGGGTGCATGCCCTTCAGGACAAGTTAATTATTGTACTGTGAGGAAGGTGAGGCAAAGGGGAAGTCAGCTGATCTTCACCAGACCGTAGGTTATCGCTTCGGGACTGCATTGTCTCCTGCCTTCCCAGTTATCCTGTCCAAGTTTTACCGGAGCTCCGAGGGTCAAGGCTCAGAACTTGGCACTCCTAGCAAGCTAGGCTTGGCCACCTGTCCTTAAAAGGCTGGCTAAAGAGACAAGTAATGAAAAGCAGAGGAAGGAGACGTTCGATGTGACACCCTGGGAAGAGTAACCACTAGGCCAGTGTGAAGTTTAAGTTGATGAGCATAACTCATCAGGTCCTGGTTGAGGTGTGGTCCTACCCCTCACTGACCAATCCTAGTCTGAGCTCCCATCTCATCTGGGAGGAGGCCTGACGGGTTGTTAGAGCTGTGTGAAATCTGTTTGTGGGAAGCAGACTTCCCCTCTAGTTGGCACCAGAACCACAGCCTTTCCCTTCTAACGTGAGACTCCTGAGTCCAGGGACAGGTTTCCAGTTTCTGGACATCCGTTGTCTCAAGAGTCTGAGAGCTGAAGGGAAGAGCAGAATTGTCTCTTCCTAGAACATTGTCTCTCCTTAGAATGTCGTCCCTCCTGCCAAGATGGTCACGCTCGCTGCCAAGCACCACCCGTCCCTTCCCACCAGTGGCAGATAAGCTGTATGCAGGCTTCCTTTCCACTGTGACTGTCACAGGAGTCACAGGAATACTTAGTAAGTGACTATAGGGAGTGGATAAGTGGGTGGACTCGCTGTGCTATTACTTGTTGACCTCCCGAGGCTTGTGGGAGGACCAGAGAGCACCCACAGTTTCTCATTTCCCTCCTTCTTCCCAGGAGAAATCAGGCTGCCCATTGGGGGAAATGCCACTCTAATATGATGCTCTTTTTTCCCCATATGAGTACCCTTTCCTTACTCTGGGGGAGAGTACCATCCTACACGGAGTAGGCTGCGTTCGGGGCTAGCACAATGGGTTAGACTTAGTTCCTATTGTCAGAGTTACACTGTGGGGCAGCGCAGGAGCAACCCATGATCGCATTTCCATATGGGGAGTGCTGGGATGGATTGGGAAGGCATGGCAGCCCATCGTAGGAGCTTGCTCATTGTTCAATGAGGAAGCGAAAGGAAGACACAAAATCAGGACCGGATAGGATCATCAATCCTGAAGGGCTGACCCCCCGACCCCCACCATGACCCACTTCTACTGGAGAGTCCTTACCTCTTGACAGTGCCATACCCACCCAAAACAGTCAGCAGCTAGAGACCAAATGCCCAAGTGCATTAGCCTGTGAGGGGCATTTCACATGCAAACCATAGCATTGGGCAGGTGCTCTAGGGGGCACATCTGGCTCTCCTACGGCACGGAGGGGCAAGGGGTAGGAGAGGCAACCTGAGACAGACTCCTGGAAGAAGTGGCTCAAGGAAAGACATTGTCCAGGCAAATTATCTGATTGTGAGTAAAATAAAATATCCTAGATTCTCAGAAGCACAAAGTGTCTGTCTCCTTGGCAGAAAGAATACATATTTCAGTGTTATTTCTAGACAACTTCCTGGTAATTGAGCAGCACTCTTCTGATGTTGGAATGGACGAAGGAATGAGGACATCCTCATAGCTATGGTTTCATGTCGTCCTTACTGACCAGGCCTGCAGTGTCTCTCTGCTCACGGGGTGTTGGGACCGTCACAATAGCATCACTGTTGGAATGCACTTGGGTAGCGGTGCATAGTCGCGGCTGAGATGGTTACCTCCTGCCATGAGAATGGGATAGAGCTATGAGATGTGAGCTGGGAAAGGTTCAGGGTCTGAGAACCAGGGGGAGAAGAGAAGGGGAGTTGGCTAAGGTCTACGCAACTCTCTCCCTAAGGCCCGAGGTGTAGTCTCCTGAGCAGGGTACGGCTGGGAAGTAGCCGGCCTTTAAGAAGAAGGGCATGGTAAGAAGTCATCACGTCTTTAGAGATGTGGCCTTGGAGGGGATCTGGGAACTCAGATCCTTCTCCTTCTCTTTTGCACTTGGAACACGAGACAGTTTTGCCATTTACATCTGCCTACCATGTGCTCCTTTACTGTAGGCCGAAAGGCAGCAGGGTCTGGACCTCCCAAAACTGAGGTCTCAGATAAGCCTTTTCGCTTAATAAACTGATGATTTTAGTCATTTAAAAATTTTACTTTTCATTTATATTTATGTTGTGTGTGTTTATATGTATATGTGTATGTGTATATACGTGTGAGGGTTGTGTATGTAAAATGGGTGCGCATACACAACATGTGTAGATGTCAGAGGACAAAGTTGGGTCTTTTCCTCTATCATGTGGGTCTCAGGAATTGAACTCAGGTTGTCAGCCTTTTCCACAAGCTCCTTTACCCACTGAGCCATCTTGTTGGCCCTGTCTCAGTCACTTTTGCCGCAATGGCAAGCACAAGGCCTAGGGGGGTTGGGACATATTCTGAGTTATGTCCTATGTCATAGTGGAACAATGTGTAATGGAGAAGCAGCCAGGTAATCAGGCTGGGGCGGATAGAAGCCCTGGCTAAGCGGGTGGGAGGTGGGTTAGGGTTGGACTTGAAGGCCTTGGGCCTGAGCATGAAGAGATCGCTAACCCCTGGGAAAACTCAAGAGGAGGCTGCTAGGCCACAACATACACCAAAGTGCCTGGTCTCCAGGTGAGTGGGGACTGAAATCTAACCCACACTCTGCTCTTCCAAAGGGGACACACAGCATTCTCTCTGTACATGGATTGTACCCAGAGAGAGCCACTTCTACAAAAGAGTAAGGTGTGGACAAGAGAGGGGAAGATAAACGCCCGGACACTGGGAGCCAAGCACACAGTTAAAGCTGTTTTCACACTGTGTGATCCCCAGCGCCTAGAATGGGGCCTGGGAAAGAAGTTGGATGGATAATCTCCCAGGTCAGTGTGTGGGCTCTGGACTCAGGAGGGAGGGAACCTAAGGAGGGAAAGTCCTGAAGTGCCATGGTCAGAAAGCCCAGCGAAGCCCAGCGTGAGCTGTCCCTCCTTGTATCTGGACAACATCGGGAGCACTCAAGGTAGGATAGCCTCATGCTAATCCCAGTTAGCAAGCCAGACACAGAACAAGACAGTCACTGCCTGGAGTCAAGAGCCACATAATGCCATTTCGGGGGTCAGGAGAGCTGAGGCAACCATTTTCTCTGTCCCTGAGATCCTGGGAAATGCCACTTCAGTCTCTGGGATATATTTATCCGAACAATAAGAGGGATAATAGAATCCAACGGCCAAGGCTTGGTGGGTTAATACGTATACTTCTCTTGTTTTTTCCACTGTCATTAAAAAAAAAAACCCAAGATTAAATTTACTGTTTTAGCTGTTTTGACTTGTACAATTGGGTCATGTGATCAATGCCCAGACTGCTGTGAATCGCAGTGAACTGAGCTTTTAAGGTTAAAGTTTTAATGACACGAGACAGCTTATATGTGTTGTCTGATAGTCGCCTGAAAACGCTGAGCTGTTGGCGATTGACATCCTTCCTTGGAGTTCTACCCCAGCTTAACAGGTAAAAAGGCCAGGCGGTCCATCAGGTCTGCCTTGTGATAAAAGCAGAGAGGAGAAGAGCAGAAAGACGTCCTCCTGTTGGTGGCTTTGCAGATGCAGGACCTTATGTTTACCAAGTAGAGAATCCGATCCACGTGTTGCCGTGCACAGGGACTGAACTACGTCGAGGTCCCTCTGGAGCTTTTCCAAATTCTTCACATCAAAGCAAACACCCCCGGTGTTCTTTTCACAGAAAGAAGGCAATTGGAGCAAATTTTAATCTCTTTACTTTCCGTTTTTCATGCTTTCTAGGTGACACGAAATTCCCCTCCTTGTGGTTCTTAGGAAATTTTAACCCGATTACCAACCAGAAACATACACAAAGCAAAAATTAAAAAGAAAATGTGCTTAATGACTACATGATTAAATGAAAGTAATTTGGATCCAACCATTGCTATGCATTCTTCTAGAACGTTCGCTTGAAAACACTAATGCAAGAGAAGTATGTGTTTGTGTTTCATATGTAGCTTGGCCCCTGTGTTTTTAGACTTTCCCTTTATTATTATATACCAGTTAATTTCTAATAGTGCTGCTTCTGTCACACATAGATTCAGTCACCTTGACTTTCTCACTGAAACGTCTCCAACACTGTTTCATACCAAATACACAGATTTTTTTTTTTTGCTTCAAAATGGTATTGTTTTTACCCCTGCTATCAGATCTTATGTTGAAGCATGGGGCCTGTTTCCTCACTCCTAACCACATCCAGCACATATGAAGGTGAGTAACTCGTGAATCTTTGCTCTGAGGCTCTGGTGTCTCTGTTTGGCCACTTCCTGGGCCTCCAGACTCACCTCTCCCAGGAGGGTAGCAATTCCTGCCAGCTTCTCCCCTCAGGGCTGATGTGAGAACTAATGAGGTCATATTTGCTGAGGACTTTTTGTTCCCACAATAACTGGTGATCCACAAATATAAAAATGTTTTTAGTTCCAACAGAGTGTTTGGATTCCCTTCAAGAAGAAATGAGGGCTCACTTAAATTGTATGTGTTGGTGTAAATACGTACGGCTTGTGGTTTGTATTGTATAAGGTGCTGGAACACTTGCCCCCTTAGCCAGCTTCAGCAGGGGTCAGACCCAAGGAGCTTCCTGGTGACTGAGTGACGGGAGAGGGGACTGTACTTGAAAATGGCACTGAACACCTGATTTTATATGGGAACGTCGGTTTCTGGTTCTCCCTGCCCTTTCTTGAACATCTCCTCAACAGACAATTATTGTGTGTTAACAGTGGGGGAGAGAGGGCAAGTGGCCATGAGCACACAGGCTCTGCCTTTGGGATGCTCATAACCGAGGTCATAATGTCTATAGTACCTGCGGCCTCTGTGTCATTTGAGACGTAGAAGAGTTGACTTCACATCCAGGCTCCAAGGAAACCCAAAGCCCTTTAGGTTGTGTGCAAACCACTAACCGTGCATCCCCTCTCTGGGGCTCAGTTTCTGCAGAGACTGGGTGACATGGGACAGTGGTAAACGCTAGCCTTTCTCCTTGTTTCACATAACCCCACTTCTCTTAAGCACCCGTGACTTTATCTTCGCTAAACGTTTCGGAGAGTCAGGCAAAGATGCTTTTCTATCTTGGGAATGCAAAGAACTTTAGCTGATGATCAGTAACATGTCAATAGTAATTGTGTCTCTCTGGTGGTCCACTTTTTTAGAGGTCCGCCCACCTCTCAGGAATTGTTATCAGCTCTTTAATAACAATAAAGCTACCCTTGACAACTTTCTACATCCCTTCACCCACGTCAAGGCACACTAACCTATGCTCTCCCTGCTACCATGACTCTCTGAGAGCTTTCTCCACCTATGTGTGACAGGACAGGTGTCCCCTGAAAGAAGCCCTGGTTCTACAATCAACAGGAATTGATATATAACATGCTTGGCCTCTGCACGATTAAGGGTGACTGCTCCTGGGCACACACGGGCTCTCAAATTACTCTAAGGTGGCTCATACTTCAGTCTGAGCAGTAGTAGAAATGCATATTTCCTGCCTCCTTCACTTCCCTGTTACCCTTTCCCAGTTCCTACTCTGTGTTTCCTAGAGTTTCCTCCAACAGTTCACAACTCCAGTGGTGGTTTGGGGCCCTCACTTCTGGGCACAGTCAGACCAATTCGCTGAGTCATGCATGAGCCCAAGGCCACAAAGCGATACTGCACTCCAAGGAGACTGGCTTTGGAGTCTGTGATCTTCCCCAGTGTATCACATGCTTCTCGACTTCAAACTGTGTGTGCAGTGTGCCTGATTTGAGGGCATCCCTCACCCCAGAGGAGCCCCAATGCCCTTGATCTCTCTCCTTCAATAAATATGATAATGGCTACCATTGATCCAAGGACTGTTGCTTGCCTGGTCTTGTGCTAAGTATGTTGCTTTCTCAGCCTCATTCAAATCTCACAGCAAACCTATGAGAGAGAGAGAGCCTCTCTTGTCAGTCTTCACAGCTAATCTCTGACATAACTGAGTTTCAGAATTCAGGGGAATGGCTCAGGGTCATTTAAGCCAAGTCAGGGTCTATACACAAATCTTTTCTTTGGACCACCAACTCACACTCTAATGTGCTTTATTATATCCTGTGAAGAGAAATGGGCTAATGACATGTTCAGGGTCAGTTTCTCAGTTTGTCGTCATTGCTACAGAAAAGTACTATTAAATGCTGGCTTAAGCAATGCACATTAATTATAGCATAGTTCTAAATGTTTGAAATCTAAATGTTGATACAGGTCTCCCTGGGTTAAATCAAGATGCTGGTGAAGCTGTGTTCTTTCCGGAGGACCCGGGGAGCAATCTGCTTTTGTCTGTCTATCTGTCTATCATCTATCTATCTATCTATCTATCCATCCATCTATCATCTATCTATCATCTAATCTATCTTTCTATCTATCTATCTATCTATCTATCCATCCATCTATCATCTATCTATCATCTAATCTATCTTTCTATCTATCTATCTATCTATCTATCTATCTATCTATCTATCTATCTATCTATCCTTTTTCCCCCCAGAATCTTGAGGTGGCCTACATTCTGTCTTCTGCACCAGCAATGTGCAGTCTCTCTAACTGTTCTCTGATGTCTTAATGTCTTTCCAATCGCAGCATAGAGAAGCTCATAAACTCATGCAGTTCAATTAAGCCCTTCCAGAAACTAGGACACGCCTCCCATCTCAGGACCTCCACCTTTAATCACAACTGCAGACACCATGATGCTGAAAAAGTACTGTCATTGGGGCACCGTCAGCAGTCCATACTGTGACTGACGCCTGAGACAGTCAAGGTTTAGCTCCCAGGTTCAGAGGTTCGTATGTCAGATGGGGCGGCCTCATTGCTTTGGGCCTATGGCTCAGCATCAAAAGAGGTCAGGCAAAGAAAAACTGTTCACTCCATGTCTAGGACAAATTAGAGAGAGAAGGATCTGAGTCCCATAATTCCCTTCAAGGACACATTCATAGTGACCCGAAGACCTAAGGTTCCTAAAGACTCTACTACCCTCCCGTCTCGGGAGTGCCACAGCCTGGGACAACGTCTTTACCACATGGGCCTATGGGGAGATACCATATCCAAACCATAGCATCAGGTAAAGGGACCAGATTCGGGGACTCCTTTGTGAGGGAAAGTATCACTCAGCATCCCATAGCCAAGTAACTTATCTGGGAGGTGAGCTGAGTTTCACAAAGACAGAGCCCATGAAGAAGGTAAGTGGCTCTTGAGGAATGAGTAGATTTTTCCTTGCACTAGTGCTACACTTAGCCAACTGTAGACACGAGGAAGAACTGCTTAGGTTGACATCAGTCCTGAAGAGAGATGAGTGGCAATGCTTACCTTCTTACAGGGAGGAACTGGGTAAAAGCTTACTGGTCACTATGGTGCTTTCAAGTGCACGTAACGTAGCAACTGACAACCTGTGGGCTTGCAAAGATTGTTGATTGATCAGCCTTTCTCTTAAGCGGTCCAGAGGGAGTTGTTCCAGCTCTGTCCGATTATTCGGAAAGGACACAAGCTCTCCCATCTTCAGTTCTGCCATCCTCAGGCACAAGTGTGGTCACAAGATGGCTGCCTGAAGGCTAAGTGTTGAGTCTTTATACCACACCAACTTACACAAGAAGGAAAGGTGGTTATGGGAGATGGCTTCTTCTTTGTGGATATTTTTTTCATCAAGGAGAGGCTCCTTCAGGAGTGTCTACAGAGCTTCTTTTCCAGACCCTACTTTAAAATCTGTTCTTTCACAGAGCGAGTAGACACATGCACATATGTCACACATCTCTCTATCATGCCATTTGTAGTCCATGTATGAGATTTTGTTTTATCTTTATGTTCTAGGGTCATGTCTGTTGCTGACTCAGATGAACACGGGTGAGGAAGGGGTTATTTGGCTTACAACTCCAAGTTGCAATTGTCTATCATTTTGGGTAAGTCAAGGCAGGCACTCAGTCACATCCTGTCCACAGTCAAGAGTAAAGAGAACACATGCAGAGAGCCTTTCTTCCTTGTCAGGACTCAGATAGCTTTCTTAGTGCTTATATGTAGATAGAGTCCAGGGCCCCCAACCAGGAAATGGCCATCCGCAGCGATCTACGTCTTCCTACATCAATTGGCAACCAAGAAAATTACACCAGCCACCTAGATAACTAATTGTCAAGACTCTCTTCCCAGGTGATGCCAAGGTTGTGTCAAGGTAGAGAGATGGCTCAGCCATTGAGAGTGGATACTGCTCTTTGCAGAGGACCATCCATGTTTAGGTCCCAGCATCTATGATGAGTGGGTCACAACTGTCTGTAATCCCAGCACCAGCCAGTCCCATGCCTCTGAACTCTGTGAGCAATAGCTCTTGCAAACACAAACATATAATTAAAAACAATAAAATTAATCTTAAAAAACACAACTAGAAAACATTATTTCTCAACTATTACACATTAAAGTTATTTTTTTGAAAAAGGATTTTTTTAATCACTAAAATATTGTTTTAAAATTCTTTAGGAAATTTTTGGATTATTTTAAGAAAATAACATCATTTTCTTACGGAGAGTACAGGGAGAGTGAACGTGACGAGCTAGCAGTCACGTGTTTGCTGCTAGTGTTTGCTGCTGCTGGAGCTCTGTGCTTGAGAAAGTAGTTTACACCTGCAGACAACATGAACAACCTGGAAAATACCACAAATTTTCTGTTCTTTCCTTTAAAAAGGAAAGTATTTACAGTCATTTTATGAGCCGACCTCGAAATCACAATCCTCTTGCCTTAGATTTTTTCCCCCTCACATGTAGATGTCAAAGGACAATTCTCGGAAGAAGCTGGCTCTGTTCTGTCATCACCTGGAATCGAGAGATAGAACTTGGTCCTCAGGCCTTCGCTCACACATCTTCGCCCCAGGAGCCATCCTGCCAGCCCTCCAACTTTTCAATGTGTTATCATGTGGATATGATTTTCCTCATCAAAATTCACATTGACATTTAATGGCTGAACTCACCTATGTGACAGTGTCAGAGGTGGGACCCTTAGGAAGAATTAGGTCATGGGGGCACTGCCCTCCTTCACAGATGAGATGACTTATCTCTCTTCCAGACATGGGCTAGATCTTTCAGAACAGGGTCAGTTATCATAAGAGCAGGTCGTTATGCAGTGAACCATGACACACCCTAAGGGCTCACACACACACACACACACACACACACACACACACACACACTCCTTCGATAGGATCCAATTTCCCCTTTGTGTTTCTCTACCAGTAATTCTGAGGCCTATGTCAGAATCCAGGTACACATGGCCTCCTGACTGTGGGCTGTGAACCCAAACTACTCTCTGGTTGTTTGTTGCAACAATATAAGGTGCATGGGAAAATAAGACTATGCTTATCTCCAGATGGTAAGACAGTTTAAGTGTGACTCGTTAATCTTATGAGGAGATAGACAATAAGAGGGCATCATAGGTGGACTATGTGTGCATCGTGGATGGATCATGTGTGCATAAGTGAACACGCTATGAGATTAAAGCTTGACATACTAGATTACATCGATTTTAAGGACTTCTCAAACAAAAACATGATAATAAGGTTCAAACAGACAACAGACTCACAAAAAAAAAAAAGGATACTGGCAATGTCTGAAAGTCATCAAGCACTAATTTCTAAATTCTAGAACATTCAAGAAACTCCTGGGAAAGAAGGTTTGAAAAGAAAAGAAAAAAAGAAAAGGACAGAAATCAGCAAAGCTTTGGGGAAACAGAAGAAAGAAAAGCGACAGGCAGTTAACGGAAAAAGAAAACCCCAGAGCCTAGGAGACAGAGATAAAACTGCTAGAAACTTGGTCACTGAAGGACAGACTGACTCAACAGAGAAGATGTCACTGTTACGGTCACTGTTACACTAGCAGAAGTAGAGGACAGCTAATGGTAAGTGTTGAGGTGCCGGCTTTTGACTGCTCCAGCCTTCCTTGAAAGTCACCTGGCGAGAAGAAACCAAGTTAAATTCCCTAGTATTTACACACCACTGCTCTGCTCCCCTGGTAGAAATCAGCAGGCATTTCTGACCCAGGGCCATGAAAGATCAGGAGTGAGAATGTTTATTACAGGATATGTACACCGACCAGAAGCAAACCTGCGTGTATGTCGCTGGTGAGACAGAGGGGCAAATTTCGTTATGTGAAGTTGGTATATATATGGCAGATAGAGGAACTCTATGCTTATATTTAGCTTCAGGCCTGCACCTTAAAAACAGAGTGGCAGGTGATGGAACGAGAAGTACAGTAAATCTTATGTACAAAACACGAAGGGAATTAAAATGTATACATGTAATAAGATAGGCGTTTTCTGAGATCTCATGTATGGGAATAAATACATGCTATATGTCAGAGCAAGATTGTCCACAGCATTGAAGGAGGCGGGAGGGGGGGTAAAAGAGGGCAAAAGGAGAAGCTTGGAGAACCCTTCCAACTGGGGGAGGAGTCTATACTCATAGCTCTATTTCTGTGGGTTGAATTCCCTGAAGCGAGATGACCACACGATACTCTCAGGTTATGAGAAGACGGGAAAGCAACGGGCTCCCCCTGGACAAAAGGGTCTCTTTAGGAGATGATTTTCATCTTCTGCTTTTGAGCTTAAAACTTGGGGCTGCCTCCCACCCCCACGTCCAGGAGCAGTGACAGCCTTTCCCTGACTGAGCTGAGAGATAAGAAGGCAGCTGTTCTGAGATGCGGTTGCTGATGGGTCGGAGGAGAATCAGGTCCTGTGTGCATAGATTATCTCAAGACAGCACATTAGCCTTGCACGTTAGGCTCATGGGATGATCTTGACCGAATTGAAGGGGTCTGCAGGTTGGACCTCCATGGGAGTCCCCCACGGTAACCTTCTGAATGTAAAGGCTGTAAAGGCTGGGGAAGCCTCTCAGCATGGCTGCTGAGTTGCTAAGGGTCTAGTTCTGCAGCTAGCTTGTGAGTTGACATCCTGGTTCCCTCACCTCTGGCCTGAATGACTGTGGTCAGCATTTGAACAAGCCCTGTTTCCACACCTCTGCAAGGGGTAAGTGTAGGTTCCACGGGAGAGTTTCTGTAGTGTGCTGGAAGTGAGATCCTATATTGAGATCAACAGCCAGGAGCAGTGAGGGTGGCATGAGCCCATTGTGAAGCCCTTTCTTCTGACTGCAGGGGAAAATGCTTTGCATAGATACACAGGTGAGCCTGGGTGTTTCCTGAGAATCCCAACTATGCAAATACGGTGAGTCAGCAGGCAGGAAGGACAGGGGCAAGCCCCTGAACCAGGCTCTTTTCAACACCAGGAAGATTTATGTGATCCCAGGTTTAAAGGCCCCTGCTTATCTGAGAAACATTCCGTGCTTGAATCACATCAAAACAAGTTTCCAATGTAAGGAAAAACAAATCCCATGACAATAAGCAAAAGGCCTCCATATGTCGAAGCCTTGGACACAGTCTTCTTTGGGCCAGAACATATTTGTGTGGACTTACTGATTCGTGCCTACACAGGGTTCTGGTTGATGATACTTCCTAACTGAGTCCGGGTGAGGGCAGGAGAGTGCACACGGAAAAGGGAAGGTGTCGAAATGACCAAGGACTTGGCTGGAAGAAGCTGTGTGCTTCTGGGACAGGGCCTTCTCTCAGTTGAGGGTTGCCAGCTCTGGTGTCAGGGGGAGATCTAAGACAAAAGGGGGCCTTTGTGAAGGGCGGTGTTTATTTTATACCAGGGCCTGGGATTTGCTTCCTGTTTGGCTTTCTGAGGACTCCTTGTCAGGATTAATGAAGTCCATCCAAACATTTTCAAGGATACAGACTCCTTGAAAAAGACACTTGTCCCCAAGCCCTGTTTACTTTAATAATACGTACACAGTTCAAGCCAACTGACCTCAGCACAAAGCAATTCTCCTGTTGATGCCTTGTGAACTTGGACCTCGCAAGTGCGAACTTGACGCTTTTGAACACAGGACATTCTTTTCAGGAGAAAATTGGACAAAAATTCCATAGACGATGGGAGGGTACTTTTATTTATTTATTATTTTATTGACTGATTTATGGTTTGGGTTTTTGGAGACAGCGTTTTACTGTTTAGCCTAGGCTGTCCTGGAACTCACTCTCTGTAGACCTGGCTGGCTTTGAACTCACAGGGATAGGCCTGCCTCTGCCTCCCGACTGCTGAGACTAAAGGCGTGCGCCACCACTGCTCAGCTATTTAAATTGCAAATCTTCATGGGTGTACTACGCTAATTCACTACATGCATACAGTGTGTGATGTTCAAATCAGAGAAGATTTGTGACTTGGGGCATTCGTGGGGCACGTGGAGGTCAGAGAATAACTTGCACAAATCCATTCTCTGGTTCTACTTGGTGGGTCTGGGGGCTCAAACTCAGCTCATCAGGCTTGGTTTCAGATGCCTTTACTTTCTGAGCCATCTTGCTGGCCCTATATCTCTAATTCTTAATCACTCTTACGGATGATAAATTTCATGTTCCTCAATATATCATGTTTTGTTTTTTTTTTTAAACCAATAGTTGTGAAAAAATTCCTGAAGAGTGATTTTTTTTCCCCATCCAGTGTTTTCTCTCCCTTTGTTGGGCTCCTCTCTGTCTTCCCTGCCCACTGTTCTTCCCATCTCTAGCAGCCATGATTCCATCTCCTTCTTCTTTAAGGTTAACATGTTGGTTTCCACAACTGAGCAAGAACGTATGACGTAGTCATTCAGCTGTTGGGTACGTATTCTCAGAAGACGAAATCATTATGCCAAGAGGATCCTCGCCTTCTCGTGTTCATTGTGGTACCATAGACGCGTGGTTACGCAAGCATCCGTGTGCCTTCAGTGAATCAACAGATGGAGAAAATGTAGCTCTACATGGACACTACTACTCAGTCAGAAAAATAACTGAATCCTGTCCTTTGCAGCAGTATGGGTGGAACCGAAGCATATTACGTTAAGTGAAACAAGTTAGATATGGAAAGAAGACACACGCTTACACTGCACCCTTAAATACCGGACAGAAGCCAATTAGGGAGGAGAATTTTATTTTGGTTCACAGTTCGACAGGGCTTCTGCTCATCATGGCAAGATATGGTGGCATTCATGACAGTGGAGTTGTTTGTTAGAGAGAGGTTCTTCGTGGCTTCAGTAAGTCAGAAAGCAAAGAGAAAGACTGGAGCCAGGGTATTGACTATGATA
Source organism: Rattus norvegicus (assembly GCF_021556685.1). Taxonomy (NCBI): domain Eukaryota; kingdom Metazoa; phylum Chordata; class Mammalia; order Rodentia; family Muridae; genus Rattus; species Rattus norvegicus. The sequence goes on from NC_141547.1 coordinate 33,110,373, forward strand.
GATTGTCCTCTGGTCTACACACACACACACACACACACACACACACACACACACGCAGAGAGATAGAGAGAGAGAGACAGACAGAGAGAGACAGAGAGAGACAGAGAGAAATAACAAAAGTGATGATCTTAGATGATCAGGTTAAGCAGGTTGATTCCAGGTCACTTGTCACTCACTCATGCTATGATGCTTCGAGACTGAAAAGAAGGTTCTAGTAGTGGTCACACCAGGGCGAACAGATTTGAGTTGGGCTATGGCAGACAGACAGCCGTGTGACATGCCATCTCCAAGTCCTCCTCAGTTCAGAGGTTCTTGGGTTTTCTAGTCTTTTTTTTTTTTTTTTTTTGGTTCTTTTTTTTTTTTTTCCGGCGGAGCTGGGGACCGAAGCCAGGGCCTTGCGCTTCCTAGGTAAGCGCTCTACCACTGAGCTAAATCCCCAGCCCCGGGTTTTCTAGTCTTTAAGTCTGGGGCTATGTTGCTGACTCCTTGTTGGCATCAGGCAAGGCTCTGGGAGAAGCCCTAGGGACAGCAGCCACCATAGACTGCTTTAGGGAATGAAGTCATTAAGCTTTAGCCTCAGGGACAACACTCATTGGGAACAGCTCTAGGGACAGAAGTCATCAGGAGGCAGAAAGGTGCTTACTTACCAGAACATGCCACGTGGCTGGAAGAAAGGCACCCATGAGGTCACCTGCAAATGACAGATGGCATCGGTTCAGTCTGGTTCTTGTTCAGGAGCATGTGGGGATCACAAGTCACACGGTAGAAACACCAGGGAAGCAATCAGCCATTACCCAGTAGGCAAGCACCCATGAGGAACCTAGCCGGGGCCATGAGAAGTAGATTTAAATGATTTAGCAGACAGCACCAATCAGAATAAAGGGAAGAGTCCCCAGGGCAAGGTGGAAAGGCACAAATGAAGATTATAGCCCAGGATCAGAAGAGAGAGGATTTCTGCAATGAAACCAAGACAGTAGAGAGGCTGACCTGGCTAAGGCCATGATGTCTCATGTCATGACATCATCATGACATGATACAACATCATCATGACAAGTGATCTTGTCCCTAAATTCCTCCTCATCCAGTGTTTGCTGTTATGACATCCTAAGCAGGTTTTTCTGTTCTAGAAAGGCCCCATTTGTCAAGTGGCCTTTCCTTCCCCCTTGCATCATTGAAGATGTCATGGCAGAGTAGTCAGGGGGTAAGGGTGGTGGCAGTGTGTAGAAGCTATTCCAGTCCCCTTGTTTATCTTTTCCTGGCTGCCTTGTGTTTGTTAGTTGGTTTGTTATTTCGAGAAAGAATCTTGTTATGTAACTTAGGCTGGCCTGGGATTCACTATGTACCCAAGCAAGCTTCAAAGGCATTCCCTGATTGCCTCTTAGTTAACCAATAGTGGTCTGGAAGTGTGTAGCAAGGGATAGAATGAAGTTTAGAGTCTTACTGGGCTTCCCAACCTGTCAGTGGCATGGTAATGGGCGGATGTGGTAACATGCTCAAGTCTAGGTCTTCTGGCCTGTGCAGTAGTAGGGTTATCCAATCATTTGTCCAGTCTACTTCACAGGGCTGTGTTTAGCCATGGATCTCCCATCTACTTCCCCATTCTATGTCTTGCAGCTCTTTTGGGACTCTACTCTTTGGGAAACTCCACTCTTCGAATGCAGTTGCCTTCCCAGTTCATCCCTAGCTAGCAGCTGTCCTCTGCTCCTGGTGGAGAAACTTCTCTCCAATTTCGCACAGAACAAACCTTCACTTTGTGCATGCTAGCAGGTCAGACTTCAGTGACTGCAAGGAGGCAGAAGAACTTCACATCGCAGCCCTGCAAGCCCCTAACATTAAACCCTGGGCTTCCTGTGTGAAGCACCCTACATATGTCCATCCACATGACTGACAGCTCTTGCTGTCAGTGTGTCTTCCTGGTCCTTTCCTTGGTTCCCAATATCATGAATCCTTTTGCAGGGCAATCCAGCTCCCCTGTTCCCTGTTCCCAGGGAACTCTGAGAATTTCTCAACTCTGGTTTCCCTCAGTGACTCCAAAGTTTCCTGAACTCATTTGTCCGCCCTACGGACCACACTCTATGTATTTATTTATTTGGACAAGATCTCTCTGTGTAGCTCTGGTTGGCCTGAAACTCACTATGTAGACCAGGCTGTCCTCAAATTCACAGAGATCTACCCCCCAAGTGCTGGGGTTAAAGGTGTGCACCACCACACCTACCCATACTCATTTTAAACATGAGAAAGTTTTTGTAGAAGGGCATGCCAATATCTGACCTGGGAGTTGTGTTGGATCCATGGGCTTGGAAAACCCACGGGCTAAGCCTGGGGAGAGATGACTGGCCATTAGCAAACCAGACATCAGAGCTCTCAATTGAGAGGGACTCAGTGAAGGTCCCAGCAACAGGAGGAACAGAACAGTTGTTATGTCATCAGGAGGATCGTGCCATAAGAGAACATTTCTGGTTACCTACAAAAGGGTTCATTTAAATCCCCACACGCCTTGGAAGTGGGAGACACCTAAACGAGGCACCAAGGTTTAGGGATCGACACCATTAAGGGTTCTGTGGACCGTGCCTCTATCCTTGTATCAATTTGCTTACCATCAGAAGAAAAAGAGAGAATGGCACACACCTCTGTCCTAACACAGTCCCAATTCAAACCTCCTGGAGTCCAGCTCTCTGGCCCCAGCTATCAAGACAAGAGAAAGGTGTTTCAAGTATGGTGTGGGTGTTAGCAACACAGATTTCTAGCTGGGCCCCCATTGTCTAATTACATTGCTGCAAACAAGAGAGTGAATCCGAAAGCTCCAAAAAAGTGGAAAATGGGCTAAGAGGATGGATGGATTTAATTAATCATTATCACTCAGGTGGGATGGATCCAAGGCTTGATGCTCGACTGCAAGAAGGGCCCAGGGAGCCCCTGGCATGCTGTCAGGTGTGAAGGGAAGAAATAAGGCCAGTTATTACAGCTGCACTGTAACTAATCAAAATGAGAAAGTGCGAGGTGTGCAGCTCGATCTATTGGCTCTGCAGCCAGAGGCCTCATATAAATGCTAACAAGGCAAGGATGGAGGTCCGGCTGGCCAGGACTGCAGAGGGCTGGGCTGGGCTCTGCCTCCTCGGACGCCACTGCAGTCCCACTTTAATTTGCAGACATCTTAAGCTCTTGGTGTCAGCATCTGGGGGACCGAAGGGAAGCAGCAGTCGCCTAATGGATGTAATAGATTAACGCCGAAGCCACACGGGCCCCTCCCATCTTGTCTGGTTTGTGTCCTATTCATTTTGTTTACTCCTCGCTCCTGTGGGTTTAGGGGAGAGAAGTGTTACATCAGGGCGAAGAGGGAAATCTCCATTAAATGCAGTGTACACCGAAACGCAGAGGTGAGCTTCAGAACTGGACAAAACGGGTCCCCAAGTTACCTTCAGCAAATAGATCTGTCTTCTCAGGGTGGTTTGTTTGTTTCATGTATAAAAAAAGAGGCTAACAATCGTGCCTATGGGAATCGGTAGGGATTCTTTGAGACACCCATATAATAGTTTAGTTCTGAGGTAGGCATACAAATGGTGCTCAGTAAGTGGTATCATCATCTTCTTCGTCTTCTTCATCATCACCACCACCACCACCACCACCACCACCACCACCACCACCACCACCACCATCGGTTCCTGGCTACTTCTTTACGTGCTTTGTGGGCTCCAACCAGAACTAACTCAACAAGGGATTCAGACTTCGGTCTCCTCACTGTCACATGCTTCTCTTTCTTCTCCTCCCAAAACAAAGCATCCTTTGAAAAGGGAATTGCCTTCATTTCCCACGGGAAGTCATTTCTACAAGCCACGAGTAAATGCAGTCTAATGACTAGAATGTGACAGTAGCTATCAAGAATGAAATGTTCCATAAACAGTGCCGTCTCCTAAAACGACTCAATCCCAGAGCCCCGTTTGGGTTCTCTCTTGGTGAGCCATCCCTTTCCAGCACCTCCCCCCCCCCCGACTCCTTTCCCTCATTAGACCTCAGACATCACGCCCAAAAGTCCCCAATGAGTGCTCAGCTGTCCTGGGGCTCAGGATTAAGCCCGGAGTTGAGTAGCCTTGGGGAGGTAGCAGGGGTCTTGATGCAGTGCAAGGCGGTTTGCCAACAGCCAGGGCAACGGGCCATGCCTCATGAATTTTCAAGGAGGCACCATTTCATCCCAGAGCATCTGTATTTCATCTCTGAGCATCTGTAACATCCTCCAGCAGATTTTCCTCCGGGTTTCGGCTGATAAAGGATGCAGGATCCACCACCCACAGCTTCTCCCGCCATAGCTGGGTCGTATAGAGCAGTCAGTGAGGGCACAGTCGGAGCAGAGCAAGCTGTCAGCATCCCTCCCACTGCTGCCAGAAGCCAGCTCAACTGCTCACACACATAGTCACGAGACTCCCTGTGGCAGGACCCTCTTCCCTTCCTTTCTAAGAAAAGCTTTGCTCGCCAGTAGGCCACTTCAGCAAGTCCTTTGGGGTTTATGTGGGCCTTTGCAGAGGAAGCGAGAATTCTGTAGTCAGTTCAACATACCTTGTGGAGACATGATTGATAAACTCAGTATTTTTGGAAAGTGGCTTATTTCTCCACTGTTCAAACTTTCTGCCCCCTCCGTACATGGGATCATCAGCTATCCAGAGAGCTGACCAAATCCTTTCATTTTAAGAACGAGATTAAGGCCCAGAGACTGCAAATTACTTCACGAAATCACATGGACAGCCAACAACAGAACAGAACTACAGCCCAGCCTGGGACTCACAGGTCCGAGCTCTCCTTCCTTGGACAGGGACAAAAGGCCCAGTACATGCTCTAAGAAAAATATTGTCCCCAGTTTTGCCTCATCTTCCAACCTAGAGTCCCCCTGTCCCCATCTAAGGTTTATGTATGTATATATAGTCTCTCTCTCTCTCTCTCTCTCTCTCTCTCTCTCTCTCTCTCTCTCTCTCTCTTTATCTCTCTCTCTCGCACACACACACACACACACACACACACACACACACGTCTATATAGAGAGACATATATATGTCTATACACACACGGTCTCACATAGCCTAGGCTGGCCTCAAACATGCTATGAGGCTAAGGGTGACCTTGAACTTCTGGTCCTCTCGTCTCTACTTCCCAAATGTTAGGATTATAGACATGCACCCCCCACATTCTGTTTACACGGTGCTGGTGTTGACACTCAGGGCCTCATCCATGCTAGGCAAACCCCATGCTGACTGAACTACATCCTGGGGGTGGTGGGTAGTTGTCTTTGAAAAATGAAATATTTTTCTCAACCATTTGCATTCCTGGCTTCTTTTATATTCCACTGTCTAGCACGTTGGCTCGCTTTCTTGGTATAGTTCCTGTGCTCTGCTGTAAGCAGTCCCCCAGTCTCTGCCACTCCCTGCTGCCTCCCAGTCAGCCAGCCTTGCCTCTCAACCTGCCAGACTGCTGTACGCATTTGAACTTGACCCTGGGCCAAAAGCATGTCCAGCAGATCCACAAACATCCTTTGCTTCGGGGTAGAATTCCTGGTCCCCAGCTGTGTCTGATGTATCGTGAACCCATGTCTTCATGGGACCACAGTGGAGTGGTGTGAGTACTGCGGGACGCCTATTCTCAGGGGTTCCTTTGCCTCCAGCACTTATGGTTTTGACCCCTGACAACTTGAAAGGATCTGAATTCCTACTTGATCTCCATCCCTTAACCCCAGGCAGTTTAAGATTCAAAGTGAAATTGCGAATGTGGGGGTGTTCTGGGGTAAACGTGTTTCCCAGCTCCTTTCCCAGCAGATATAACTGCAAAGCTTACTCCTAAGGAGGACCCTCTCCAGCCGCCTTCCACCAAGAGTCCCGGCGCTCTGTGTCCTCCTCCCGTCTCAGTGCCCCATTCAGATGCCCTAGGAAGGTCCCTCAGCCCTCTTCCAGACACGCTGTGGAGAGACTGGAAGTGCAGAGGCTTCTCAGGGTCCTCACAGGAAAGCAGGACTCTAGATAGGAAACGTTTACTCCTTATACTTCTGAGACCCTTTGCTGCTAGGTTCGCTTTTATAAGGAAACCCTCTGGGGGCCTGACTCTTGCTGAATTAGCTGGATCCCCAACTTTAGACAATTGTAAATTCTAAGCCACGGCTCAGGCCTAAACATCAGAAAACCTAGTGGTTTAACTGTTTGCATGGCTACCTCCTCCCTGGGATTTTAAAGTCAGGCACAGTATTTCACTGATCTTTTGACTTTGGGTACCTACAGTAGGGAGGCAGAGGGGAGGACCAGAGAGCCAGGATGAGGGTCTAGGCTTTCGGTGAAGAAATAATGTAAAGGGGGGTGAGGGAGAAAGAAATAAGTGACCTGGCATGGCTATATCTGTTGTTCACGGTTCCAGGCCCCGCTAACCCTGAAAGCTGGGCCACGGTTTTCTCACCACGTCAGGAGACTTTCGATTGGCTCTTCCCTTCTGTCACGAACCTGCGGACCCTGTTTGCTGCCTTCCCCTTTTTCTAAGAGTGGCACTTTTTCTAATTCCCCCAAAGGGGCCAGATGGGCTGGACGAAGTGAAGGGGCTTGATGGACGTATCATTGTGACCTGTTTATTTCCCACAAAGCCTCGTTGCAGGGTTTGCTGCAGTGGACTTCAAGAATTAGGCTGACGGTCCCTCCCCAAGGAACATGAGCCACCCCGAAGAACCTCAAACTCTGAAGGAAGTGGAGCTTCAGAACCGGAGTCTGGATGCATGGGTGTGCACCCCTAAGAGGTGAAGGGCGCACCAGCCTCAGCAATTCCTGCTGCGGGTCTCCATCCAAGGAAGAGAGCTCATCTGTCAGCCTCTCAGCCCTTCTCTCCAGGTCCCCATGCGCAGCCAGCCTGTCACCTCCCATTACCCCAGCTCTGCTTGGGAAGAGCATCTGGCGCGTGTGCCTGCAGGCCCAGGGGGTGAATTTAGGGTGGATTTCAAGGCTGAGCTAAGCAACCGTTCTGCTGAGGTCTGAGAACCAACGCGGGTGTTTGCCACTGCGCTGGGTGCTGGAAGCAATAAGTACGCAGCTGCACGGGAACCAGCGATGGGGTTCAAGCAGGTGGCACCGGGGCCCTAACTGTGTTTCATTGCTAAAGGCTGGGATAGCCGCCAAGGGCCCACTGTGGTTCAGCACGGGGCTGGTACTGGTCTCCAGCCGACTGAGCAAAGAGCAGGTCCTTAGCTGGCCTCTAATTCACTGTATCTATACAGGTTTATGTTCTGGTTTATCCAGGGCTGGGGATCGAACCCAGAGCTTCCTACAGCTAGGCAAGCACCTGCCACACCCTCAACCCCAAACCTTTCTCTTCTCACTAAGCTAGGACCACACTGGGCCTTTCATTGGCAGACTCACACAGGAAAGAAGTACCTGCTCTTTGTCACATACAAGCTGATGGCCTTCCTAGGCTTCCGGTCCTTATGTAAATGGTGGGGGTGGGGGAGACGGGATCAGATTGCTATTTGGAGGTTTTTTTTGTTTTTTAAAGAGGAAAGAAAAAAAAAAGCAAGAAGTATATTTAAAGCCCTAAGCCCAGGGTTTCACAGCCACATAAAGGGGTAGGGGGGTGGAGGTTGGGGTGGGAGGGATGGGGGTGGGGGTGGGGGACTTGGAAGTTGGTGACTGTGATTGGCCTAACCCAGTGATACCTAGTTACATTCTTGGGGTTTTGTTTTGTTTGTTTGTTTTGTTTGTTTTTTCCTAAAGCCTCTGCTACTTCTGATCCCCGGACCAGACGCCAGGAACAGACTTTTGAACTTCCCTTCAAGCCAGAAGCAGAATCCACAAGATCAGCCCAAGAGACACTAGCCTAGAACATCCCAAGGCCTTCAACCACCGAGGCCAACAATCTTTTGGGTCTATGGGGTTCCCTTGGAGCACCTCAGCTCTTGCACTCACACACCCCAGGTTTCCCCCTTGGCACTGGTGTCATTTCCCCTACCCCCCAGGATCACTTTCTGAACACACAGCACCCACCTGGTGTTCTGTCTGCTTTCTCTTCCTCTGATGCTCTCACAGAAAAGTGCTGGGGACAGAAAACTGTTAACTGAGATAGGTGAGCGGAGGGAATGTCAGAGCATGGGTGTGCACTGTTGACACCCAGCAGTCCTCAGGGTCTCCTTCACCCTGCTGGGGGATTTATGGGAGACAGCAGTGTGAGTCTCAAAGCGTCTGTGGCCCAGACTTCACTTGGGTGCCTTCTCCCTTCTGTGTGGGGGTCAGCCTTGGGCATTCCACACCCGGAAGCAGGGACCCAGCAACTTGGGATTCTGCAAGTCTGGGCCCTGGCTGATCCCCATCACTCAAAGTGCCGCTGGATGCCAGTGTGCTTTGAAAGAGATCTCTGCCCCTCAGGCCACTCTCTGTCAGTGCCTTTTGTCCAGCTGTCACCCTCTACATGAAGTGTGGGATGGGATGGTAGAATGGTTCTCAGTGAGCCACCAAGTCCCCTGTCCAAACTGGGGTTCTTGACCCGGGGTTGCTTCAAGGCTGGTGGCTTAGAGCTCTTGGCCTAGTTCCCCAGTGGCATGAACAAAAGTTCAATGGCACGTCTGTACCCTGAGGCAGCCCCAGCTAATGCCGATGGGATAGGAAAAGGCCACTAGCTGGAACATTCTAATGACAGCATGGCCAGAAACACGGAAAGCCTCCGCTGTAACTACCTTGAGAGCTCAGCCTTTCCCCAAGTGGCACTGCACTACTCCTGGGCATTGCTCCTAACTGAACATAACTCCTTAGCATGCGGTGGTCAATGACTCTGAATTTCTGGGGAATAGACTATCCAAAGACAAAATTACAACACGTTTGGTAAGATCTTCACTGGTTCGATTTTTCCATTCTGCAGTGGGGCTGCACTTAGGTCCATGAAGTCATGTTTCGTGGAGGAGGTTGGCTGTCTTTACAGCCAGCAAAAGGGTCAGCTTAGTGACTATTTTTGGAGGACTTGGCTAAGACAGAACACCAAAAAATAATCTGCTAACATCAGCCTACGTTTTTGTAAGGATTAAACTGAATGAACTTAATTATCCTGCTGATTAAAACTGGCCTTTGGGAGGAAATTCGGCTCTTTTCTGATTTCTCTGAAGGGTAGGTAATAACTTGGTTGCTATTTCCAAAACAATGGCTTTCAATAATTTTCACTTAACAGGATTTAAGACAATGATTTTTTTTCTAAGTATTTCTAAGTATTGCTTATGCCTAAGAGCCTCTGGCTATGGCAACAGACTAGATAACTAATTTCCTCAAATTAATATACAGACAACCTCCAATGTCCACAGGGAATTGTCAGACACCAATAGTCTTACATAAAAAGTTGTCCTATTTACATGTAACCTATGCACAGCCTCCTCTGTACTTTGAATCATGTTAAGATTGCTTATAAAATCCTCATATTGCTACAAAAGTCATGGTTGTGTTGTGTGTTTAGTGGATGATGATTAGGAGGAGGGGAGGAGGAGGGATGCCTGGGTGGTGGTGGTGGTGATGATGATGATGATAAGGAAGAGGAGGAGGAGGAAGAGGAGTCAGAACAAACAGTATAAGCTGTATACTTTAAAAATCTTTGCTATTAAATTATTATTAGTGTGTGTGTGTTTGTGTGATGAGGAGGAGGAAGAGGAGGAGGAAGAGGAGGAGGAGGAGGAAGAGGAGGAGGAGGAGGAAGAGGAGGAGGAGGAGGAGGAGGAAGAGGAGGAGGAGGAGGAGGAAGAGGAGGAAGAGGAGGAGGAGGAGGAAGAGGAGGAGGAGGAGGAGGAAGAGGAGGAGGAGGAGGAGGAAGAGGAGGAGGAGGAGGAGGAAGAGGAGGAGGAGGAGGAGGAGGAGGAAGAGGAGGAGGAGGAGGAGGAAGAGGAGGAGGAGGAGGAGGAGGGACACCTGCCTGGTCAGCACACACAGCCAAACCCACCACACCTGTCAGCAACAGAACTTTGCAAAGTAGTTTAATCTGGGGTCGGTTAGGCTGATGGATATAGAGACATTGTATATGGGAGGCATTGTACCGTTTTCTCAAAGCTTTGTGTTTTAGAATTGTTATAAGGGAACTTGTTACATAGCAGGGGATGGCTTTGAACTACTGATCCTCCTGCCGATGCCTACTGGCATATGCCCTTACACCTGCCTAGAAATACAATGTTTAATGCAAGTGAGATCAAATTGTTTAGGTCATTTACTAAAGCCTTGGCTAGTGAAGTGCTTTGTTTAATTGAAGCTTTTGTTTTAATAAGGATTTATTTATTTTTATTTTATGGATTTGGACGTTTGCCTGGGTGTGTGTAAATGTCCCATGTACATGGACTCCCCCAGAAGTCTGGGAGAGCCAGTTGGAGTCCCTGGAACTGGAGGTGCGGGTGACTGTGGGCCCCACATTGGTACTGGAAACTGAAAGTGAGTCCGGCACTGGAGCAGCAAGGGCTCTTTTACACAATTCTCCTTAATGCCAGTATTGTATGTCACGGTATAAACATACCACTTAGCCCCTCCCTGGCCTCTCCCTAACACAATAGATCCTATAAAACAATGGGTCTACCTCCAAAATAAACCCTTTCTCTCATGGGCTGATCATCTCTGGTGCATGTTAAAATGCAAAACTAATGCAGTGTGGCTGTGGTCACTCAGTTCTCAATGAATATTTATTCATTTGGTCTTTTCTTTACAAGCATCGATTGGCCAGCAACTAGGTGTCTGGGATCCACTGCTGTACAAGAGAGACTGAACCCTTGCCTTCACAATCTAAGTCTGACAAGGAAGAACGACTTTGCGTAAGCTCATTTCTTTGTCCCCAGTCATCTCAGCAGGCAGGACAGCAGTAGAGGGATGGCACTAAGGAGACAGAAGCAGCGGAATGGCATCTGTCATTCCTTTGAGGTCCAACAGGAATAGCAAGCCTTTAGAGCCTGTGGGAGCCCCGTGGCTGAGAGCCTGCCATATTTTGCCAATGGAGGGCTTGCCATGTCATCCATCTTGGGTGTCCCAACTCTTAATCTGATGGTCTGTAGTCTTTCCAAGGTCACTGCCAGGCAGGCCTTTGCAGCAGGTACAAATGAATGGTCGCAGGTGGGGAGCAGAGGCAAGGGAAGCGCCTGTCCTGGAGGTGTGGAGGATGCTGTCCCCTACCTCAGGGGGATGAGAACAGAGCCCATATGAATTTCTTTCTACAAAACCCTCCATGCTGTTTGGTTCAATGTTGCCTCCCACGAGGTTGGAGAGTAATCAGTTTATGCTAGAACTCCCCAGAATTCATCAGAGGTTTGCACTTCTGGGTGATTGTCTTCAAGAGGGATTTGAAGAGCTCCTGACAGGAAGCTGTCACTAAAATTTTTTTTTGTTTCTTTTTTTTTTTTTTTATTAACTTGAGTATTTCTTATATACATTTCGAGTGTTATTCCCTTTCCCGGTTTCCGGGCAAACATCCCCCTCCCCCCTCCCCTTCCTCATGGGTGTTCCCCTCCCAACCCTCCCCCCATTGCCGCCCTCCCCCCATAGACTAGTTCACTGGGGGTTCAGTGCTGTCACTAAAATTTAAGAAGTGGGATCTGCCTCAGAGTGTTGAGCGTTGGTGGGGGTGTTTCGTTGGCTTTCCTGGGAAGAAAACTGATAGTGACCACCAGGAAGCCCCATGCTGTACCAGTGACCAGTATTTCCAAAGAGAAGCACTTAAACGGCATAATATTTGAGGAAGAGTCAGGCAAACAGTATAAGCTGTACACTTTAAAAATTTTTGCTATTATATTATTATTAGTGTGTGTATGTGTGTATATATGTACAGGTGTGTGTATATGTGTGTATATGTGTGTGTGTATATGTCCATGTGTGTATATGTATGTGTGTGAGTGGTTGGGAGTGTGTGTGTGTGTGTGTGTGTGTGCGTTTGTGTATGTGTGTGTGTGTGTGTGTGAGGTGCACATGCGCTATGCATGCATGCAGAGATTAGGGAACATGCCTGTGTAATTCTTCTTTCCTTGATGCAGTCACAAAGTGGAAGAAGTTGGAACCGAAGACCGCTTTGACATCAGACACGGGGATGCAGAATTTGGAGTTTGTTCTGCTAGCTTTTGGCCTTGCTTTGGTCCAGTGTTTCCTCACTATGCTCCCGTCCCTCCCTTTTGGAATGGTGATGGATTCTGTGTCACTGTATGCTGATAATATGTGATCTGACTTTAGAGTTTGATTTTACAGGGGTTACAGTTAAGAGGTCTCCTTGAGTCTCAGAAGAGACTTTGAACTTTTAAACAGTGTTGAAACTGTTACAGACCATGGGGACTTTTAAAAGTTGGGACTACATGCATTTTGCCATTATGTTATGGCTATACACTTACGGAGGCCAAGACGTGGGGTGTGGTAGTCAGCAGGAAGTGGAACTACTAGGAAGTGTAGCTTTGTTGGAAGAAATGTGTCACTGGGAGTGAACTTCTGAGCCCACACTAAATCTGGTCTCTCTCTCTCTCTCTCTCTCTCTCTCTCTCTCTCTCTCTCTCTCTCTCTCTCTTCCCCGCCCCCTCAGTAGTTCTCAGCTACTGCTTCATCACCTGCCTTCATGCTGACATGTTTCCCACCATTTTAATAATGGACTAACCCTCTGAAACCAAGCCCTTAATTAAAATGCCTTCTTTTATAAGAGTTGCTGTGGTCATGGTACCTCTTCACCGTAATAGTCTGGTGACTAAGACACTCCTTTTACCTTACGGGTTCAAGTCCTCAGGCTTGTAGGGTGGACAGTTTACACACCGAATCCTTTTGTAGGCCCTTGAACATATTCAGTAAGCCTCAGTATTTTCAGAAGAAAAATGGGATAGTAGTGGTAAGCTTTCTAAAAGGATTAAATATGCTCACACTTTTGAACGGCTATGCATTCCCCGAGCAAGCTGTCAATAAAGGCTGGCTGTTAACACTATCAATATTCTGCTGGATGCTAATGTGGTTTGAACAATGTCTGCCCTCTGACAGTTCCTGTTGAAAGTGCATCTCCATTGTGACATACTCAGAGGAGGGATCAGGTGGGACCTCCAGGAAGTGATTATGGCTCTGTGTTCATGAATAAATTAACCCATTCATGCGATTAATGAATTAATGGGTTGATGGGTCTGGTATGAAAGCCAGTTTGGCTACATTTCTCAAGTACTCCTTGCCTCTTGCCACAGGGCACAGTGTACCGTCTCAGGACTCTACCAGCAAAAATAAATTGCTACCACCTGGAGCTGGAGAGATGGCTCAGCCCAGAAAGTGCTTGGTGCACAAGCATGAGAACCTGAGTTTGATCCCCAGAACACACACAAAAGGCTGGGTGTGCTGGTGTGTGTTTGTAACCCCAATGCTGGGGATACAGAGATTGGCAGATCCCTGGGTGGTGAGTCCCAGGCAGTGACAGTCCTTAAAAACCAAGGCAGATCGCTCCTAAGGGACAACATACAAGGTTGACTTCTGGCCTCTTCATGCACCCACATGTGCACTCAAATACACACACACACACACACACACACACACACACACACACACACAAACACACACACAGAAATGAGTGCACACACACAGACACACATGCATACCATCACCACCACCACCAGAATTGTGAGCCACAAACAATTCCTTTACATTTATAACTGGCCCAGTCTGAGGTACTGTGTCTTTAGCAACAGAAACTGAACTCAAACACTCGCCATGTCCAGTTCCGTATTTCCCATCCCGGACACCTGACCAGCCATGACTGAGGAGCCACAACCACGAACTGCGCCATCTGCCTGGATTTTGAATATTTCAAAAAACCAATGAACCCTGAACACTAAGTGAGGCACCGGTCCTTGCACACGAATCACGCGGCATCCTTCACAGAGTTTCATGCTGAGACGGCATGCACGCCTCGGCTTTCAGCTGCTGAGAGCCACTGAGGCCTCTGTCAGTGAGTTTTCAGAAGCCGCATCACCATCTCCTGTTCTTCTCTGCCTACCTTACTCTTTACTTCACTTCTCAAGAATCTGAAATTCTAAATTCTCCATGTTTTTTTTTTCTAACCCGGCTCCTGAGCCCTGCTCTGTGACAAAGACCATATTTTAAAAGCTAGCCTTCCTTCCAATGATTGCACATAGATGTATGGATGTCCCTTCTGGCCCTCAGGATAATGGGCTGCATGGGGTGGGTGAGCGGCTGAGGGGTGGGGTCAGGACATGGGGGGGGGGGCTTTGCACCTCTGGGAAGGGGGCAGCCAGGATTAGCAGGCAGCTGGGAGGATGCATGAGATTCTGTCTAAGGGTGTTGAGTTCCTCAGAGAGGGGAGTTTTCTAAATTCAGGGCATGGCTGTGTCACTCGGGAAGAGAGGAGCCTTCTCTCAGGCCCTCTCCACATGTCACTGTGATTGCAGAGACACCTTCATAACGGCAGCAGAGCACTCGTAGGCCAGACGGTGCAGGTCACAGGTGTGGGATTGTCTGAAAACCTGTGTGAGCTTTAATAACAGCCTGAGGCAGGGAGCAAAGCAACATCCAGAAGTCCCTCTGTGCTAGGATTCTCTGCTTCAGCATTTCCCCACCCTCACTCCAGGAGGGAATCCTGAGGGGCTGTCACTCTGTGTACCTTACCTGTGGAGCTCTGTGGAAATGAACACCCAGGAACCTTTTACAGGCTCAGAATCCCTCCGCACTGTATTATACTTTGGCCCATTTAAAGATACTTCTTGTGACCAGAAGTTGTCGTGCGTGAAGGGGTATCCCCTAATGAACGGGGGAAGTGTGTGAGGTGGCCACCTCTTAGCCATGACTCTCAGTCATTCTTCAAGATAAGATTCTGCGAGGTAAGGGGACTCAGGAGTAGGCTGGTAAGGTAAATAGAGTCACAAAGCACTGAAGGAGCATTATACGAGTGGGTAGCATTAGACTATTCTGTTTTAAATCAAAGCAAGAGACCAATATAGGGACCGGGTGAGTCAGCGGGCCCCAGGGGCTCACATAGAGGATGGGCCTAAGGGGAAATAAGAGATTGAATTCGTGAGATTCCCCAGAGGAAAGATTTAAGGATGATCTGAATTCAAAACACAGCACCCAGGTTTCAAATCTGTGGTAGCACTATTTCAGGAAGCTGTAAACGCTTGGAGACAGACTCTTCTCGAAGGAGGAAGTAGGTCGCTGGGGGTGTGCCTTCGAAGGTATGAAGACCTGAGGTCCTCTTATCATCTTTCCCTTCCTGTCTGCCTTGGTGCTATCCGTTCTGTCATACTCTCCCTGCCACTCGATCTGAAAATGTGAGCCCAAATAAACCTTCCTTCCTTTAAACCGAGCTCTATCTGAGCTTTTGGTCACAGCTGCAGGAGGCAAACCAGTCAAGACTCTTTCCAGAAAGAAACACATATTGGTTCACTTCTTTGACTTTTTTATTCTGAAAACTGGACTCACTTGACCTTCCGTCTAGAAACTCACTCCATTCTGGGACTCCCACACCCGAGCCCTCGTGTCTTTAGACTTCTGTAGAGTTGAGTTTAGATGTGGACCTTTCTTCTTGAACACAGACTTCCAGTCTGAGCCTTGGTGTCTTCATGGATAGAAAGAGAAGGGGACATCATCCCTATGAACTTGCTGGCAAGACAGTGGCGGGCACACATCAGATCTCCAGAAAGGAGGAGAAACGCCAATGGTTGGAGGT
The DNA here is from genome assembly GCF_021556685.1 of Rattus norvegicus. Taxonomy (NCBI): domain Eukaryota; kingdom Metazoa; phylum Chordata; class Mammalia; order Rodentia; family Muridae; genus Rattus; species Rattus norvegicus. The sequence goes on from NC_141547.1 coordinate 33,126,015, forward strand.
AAGTAGCAGGGCTTCTTAAGATCTATTCTTACCCATAAGCCCTTGATGTTTCTTAAGAGTCTGAGAATTTGTACCGGCAGACTGGCTGTGCTCCCAGATGGCTGCAGTTGAGTCTCCTTTCCTTGTTCCTAACTGATGTCTGCAAGTCACGTCACCAGACTGCCTGGAGTGTCTTCAGTGTTCCTGTTTGAGTGTTGATAACTTCCCTGTTACGCACTCACTCAATAACCGCAGACTCTGGCTGAAATTCTAGTGAGAGGAGACAGACAGTGAACAAAGTAAGCATTTGTGAAGAAGGTCCTCTCTGGGCATATGGAGGGAACGAAGTCATAGCAGGGTTGAAGTGTTTGAGAAAATGGTCTGGAGGTCCTCACTGAGACGTGTCATCTGGGTTAATATCATAACCTGAAGGTGTTGCTCTGGCACTACGGTAGCTGTCTGCTGTCTGGTCCCATGCATCTGGCCACACTGTTTGCTTTGCCCGAGAGCCTGACCTTGGACCTAAAGGACCTGAGTCAGCATAGGCTGATGCAGAGAGATGGGAACCACACTACCGACGTGACAGGCTTTCAGCAAGAAGAGAGAGGCTGGGGAAGACTCTCTCGGGTTCACGGATGCCCGGGAGGACCTGCACACTCAGAGTAGAGCGATGACAGGGACCTCTCAGCAGCCAAGCTTTATGTTCTCATTACACAGCGTGTGGTCTAATCAACATGATCAGCACCACAGCTTGTTAGAAATATCGAATTTTAGCTCCCAGCCCAGACCTACTGAAACATTCTGCATTTCAACAAGACATTGCATTTTAATGTGATTTGTTTGCACATTAAAGTACAGCTGTGCCAAATAGAGTATAGTACACATGTCTGGTTCATTTGTACATAGTTTATCTGTTGCGCTTGAGGAGAAGTTGAGCTGTTGTTAGTGTAAGGCTGGTATGTAGGGCAAAAGAGATTGCTAGAGAAGAATATCACATCGTGCTTCAATTTTCAGCAATGAATGCTACTTTTACAGTTGCTCTGTGCCTCTCAACACTGGGCTTCCTTCCTGTAGAGAGAGAGATAGAAGAACTGGATAAGAAGAGAACATGTTCAGTCCTTTTGAGGTCATGTTTTTTATTTAAATCCTATCATGGCTAACCTAGTCACGTGACTAGATATAGCTGCAAGGGAAGCTAGAAGCAATTGGGTTACCAACTTACTTTTTAAAAAGGAGTTAAAGATTTGTTTTATTTTAATCTCTCTCTCTCTGTCTCTCTCTCTCTCTGTCTCTCTCTCTCTGTCTCTCTCTCTCTGTCTCTCTCTCTCTGTGTACATATGACTACAGGTGGCCACAGAATCCAGAGGTGTCAGATACACTGGAGCTGAAGTTACAGGTTGCTGTTACTCTCACGTGAGTCTACCACATGAGCAGTATGTACACTTAACTACCATGCCATCTCACCAGTCACTGGATTCCCAACTTCTGTTAGTGTTGTACCACAGAATAAAGGAAGAATGGATTGTGTAGTTACAAATCTCCTTTCTGTATCCCCAAGTAAATCATCAATGGGACAAGCCAGGGACAAAGGTATAGGCTGGAATGAGGACTAAAGTACAGTATTAGGCAACTTGGCTTGATGTCTCATCTATCACGATGCCTTGAACTTTAACCAGAAAGTGTCTTCAAGATCCTCAAGTGGAAACTCTCACCTGAGTGGTACCACACAAGATTCCCTGAGTCAGCTTTGCTAGGTATCTCTTTTGCATTGTTCAGATCCAAAACCATACCTAATGTTAAACCCTTTTTGGAAAGAAGAAAGTGTGTGTGTGTGTGTGTGTGTGTGTGTGTGTGTGTGTGTGTAGGCTGGAGGCAACAGTCCTCACCTACTACCTTGGTTGTGACAAGATCTCTTGTTTATTACTGTGTCCTCCGTTATAGCTGCTTCATGATCTGCAGATTCTCTTATCTCTACTTTTCATGTTGTATAGAAGTAGGATTACAGATATGTGTTACCATGTCTGAAGTGACGCACGTTCTGGGGATCCAACCGGAGACCCTCGTGCTTGCCCACTAAGTTCCGAGTAACTATTGAGTCACCTCCCTATCATCCTGCTTTTGTTTCCTGAGGCTCCAGATAGGTAAAATAAATATTTCTTCTTCCTCTTGAACCATCCAGTTATCCCGAGACTGAAAGAGATGTGGCAGGTGAAAAATTATAACCCTTAGTATATTTCAGATTTCTCCATCCCTTTCAGAATTTCACTTTAACTTTTAATGGAGGTGTCCAAGGATAAAAATTGTCACTGTCTGTTTCTACTTCTTCCCTCTAGTCCCACTCTCTGCTCATTTACTTTACTTTTGGAGATGTACAGCCTCTGAAGAAGAGGGTGGAGTATAGACTGGGTAGAAGAGTCTTACAGACTTGACAGCAGCAACCAAGGAAGGGCATCTATCATGTTTTCTGCTGAGTGCAAGGCTTACGTTACTAAAGTTACTTCCTACACTGGGAACGGGGGCTGGGGTTAGGACTGAATGTAAATGTTTCTTATGTTGTGGCTCCTGGTTGTACCACGTGGTCCTAGAGTTTGATGTGAAGAGTGCAGCCTATGGTGTGCTCAAGGCAGACCCTGTTTCACACTAGGCCTTTCTCTGTTTCAGGGGTGGTTTTCAGATTGTATTTTTCCACCCAGTTCCGTTGGCCTTGGAGCTAGTGAAAGGAGGGTGGTGGATTATTTGAATTCTTGTGATATAAATGCCAGTGTTCTCTCTCTCTCTCTCTCTCTCTCTCTCTCTCTCTCTCTCTGTGTGTGTGTGTGTGTGTGTCTCTGTGTCTCTGTGTCTGTCTCTGTCTCTGTCTGTCTCTCTCTCTCTCTCTCTCTCTCTCTCTGTGTACATGCATATGTGTGTGTGCGTGTGTGTCCAGATGTATCATATCATGTATGCAGATGCAGTTGCCTGATGCAAGCATATGAAAGCCAGTGGTTAATGTCAGAATGTCTTCCTCAATCTCTTTCCACCTCATTTTTTTGTGACAAGGTGTCTCACTGAGCCAGAGCTTGCTCTCTCAACTCTCTAGGGAGCCCCCAGAATCTGCCTGTTTCTATCCCAGCCTCAGCACTACAGTTACATGTGTATAATACTACTGCTAGCTATTATGTTGATGATGGGGATCTGAACTCAGGTCCTTGTGGTCACCTAGCAAGCACTTAATCTCTGGGCCTGTATCTAGGATGGAGGTCTCTAGTGAGTAATGTGTTTTGTTTTGTTTTGTTTTAATCAGTTTTGTCTGCGAGGGATTGCCAATATCAACAAGTTGATCAACTAATAAATTGATACAAGAGGGCCTACTGTGTGCTATACCACTCTCTGGGCAGGTAGTCCTATGCTCTATGAGGACTCTAGCTAAGCAGGACCCTGAGAGTCATTAAATTGTATTCCTCCGCTTGAGTTTCTGCTTCAAGTCCCTGCTTGGGTTTTTGCCCCTCATTGATGGGCTATGACCTGGAGGTGTAAACCAAATAAATCCCTTCCCCCCCTAAGCTGATTTTTGCTGGGATAATCTTCTTGTGTGTAAAGCTTGTCTTTCTATTACTCAAATGTTGACTTCCAGCAGAGAGCTGCGTACTGCCTGGCCTTTGCTATTGTTGGTTTAATTGCTCAGCACTTTCATCGTATTTTGTAAACATTCTTCTCCATCACCTTCAGATTGGTTTAATAAAGAGCTAACAGCCTATAGCAAGACAGCAGAGGATAGGCAAGACATCCAGGCAGAGATAGGAACTGTGGGAAAGAATCCGGTGTGTATGTGTGTGGGGGATTCACCAGCTGGATGCAGAGGTGGACAGAACGGGTGAGAGAGGTAATGGGCCACAAGGCAGGGAGTGGAATAAAAATCGTCATGTTAATTTAAGTGAGATGAGCTAGCTGAGAGCTAGCCAACTGAGGCCTACGCTTAATCAATATATAAGTCTCTATGTCATTATCTGGAAGCTGGAGGATAGAGATAGTCAGGCAATCGCTTTTGATCAGGGCATTTTGTCACAGTAACAGAACAAAGCTATAATGATAAGTTTCACCTTTTTAGGTAGGAAGGAGACCAGGAGCAGCATGCATCAGTTCAGATGACTGTAGCTGTCTGGAGGGCAGTACTGTTGAAGTCCACTGTGGGGCAGGGCGTGGAGTGTGGTGGGGGAGCATATGCCTAGCAGGCATGAGTTCCTGGCTTCATCATCAGCATAGATAGATACATGGATAGATAGATAGATAGATAGATAGATAGATAGATAGATAGATAGATAGATAGATAGACAGACAGACAGATGATAGATAGATAAATAGACAGATAATAGATAGATGATAGATAGATAGATAGATAGATAGATAGATAGATAGATAGATAGATAGATAATAGATAGACAGATAATAGATAATGCAAACAAATAATTTTATGGTAGCTATTTATTATAAGCTTTTCTGGGTGTAGGGTTAGACTTTATTTTAAAGTGATATTTTGTGGTGGTAAAATATACACAATATTGTATCAGTATAATGATGCTGTTTTAGGGTTCTATTCCTGTGAAGAGACACCATGACCATGGCAGCTCTTACAAGGACACCATTTACCTGGGGCTGGCTTATAGTTCGTTATCATTGTGCCAGGAAGAATGGAAGCCTGCAGGAAGACCTGGTGCTGGAGAAGGAGCTGAGGGTTCTACATTCAGATCTGCAGGCAGCAGGAAGTGAAACTGTGAGCCACTAAGCAGGCTTGAGCTTCTGAGACCTCAAAAGCTATCCCTACTACTGACATGCTTCTTCTAACAAGGCCATACCTACTCTAGCAAGGCCACACCTAATAGTGCCACTCCCTGTGAACCTGTGGGGTTCATTTTCTTTCACACCACATTCTAAATGTAGAAGAAAAAGTTTTGACATGTATCTTCATAAAGATATAACAGCTGGACATGAGGGCACATGCCTGTCATTCTAGATTTGCTGATCCCAGAGGATCATGAATTTCAAGCTAGCCTGGGCTACAAAGTGGGACCCTGTCTTAATAAGACAACAACAATCACAAAAGAATTGAAAATGTTTTAGGTCACAAATATATTTAATTTGATCCAAGCATTGTGTACTATATACAAATCTCAAAAGAAAAATACATGGCATTCCATGGATAGGTACCATTATGTGTTTGTATGCATCAGCTAAGAAAAGAAGGAAGGAAGGGAGGAAGGAAGGAAGGAAGGAAGGAAAAGAGGGAGGGAGGGAGGAAGGGAAGAAGGAAGGAAGAGAGGAAGGGAAGAAAGGAGGAAGGGAGGAAAAAAGAGAGGAAGGGAGGAAGAAAGAAAAGGAGGAAGGGAGGAAATAACATCATTTTACCATTAAAAGAATGTATACGAGCACGTGCGTGATGTGTGGGGTGTGTGTGTGTGTGTGTGTGTGTGTGTGTGTGTGTGTGTGTGTGTGGGCGTGCGTGCATGTATGTAAGTGCAGTGCCCAGGTAAGCCAGAGGAGAGTGTGGATCCCTGGAACTGGAGCTATAGGCATGAGAACTGCCCAGGATAAGTGGTAGGGATTAAACTCAGGTCCCCTGGAAGAGAAAGCAGGCTCCTCCCCTCCCTGGCCCCTTGCTTTATCATTTAAGTACAGTGGTCATACGATGTTCATAATGCTGCGCCTACTCTACCGACTATAGCCAAAACTTCAGCATCATAATTCTCTTATCTCACCCGAGCTCTAGGAACTTGCTTTCCGCCTTCAGTCAGTATGCATTTTCCTATCTTTAGGTCTCACATATAAATGGCATCGCCCATTTGTCCTTGTGTTTGAGGCGTATTTCATTTGCGCATACTGGCTTGCCTATGCTGTAGCATGTGGCACACAGAGTCTATCAGAACTTCACTTGTCGTAGTAGAATAGCATTCCTGTCTGTGTGAGCAGATCTTTGTCAGCCACTCCCTGGTGGTGGGCAGTTGGGCTATCTCCCTGTTTTGCCTGCTATTATTAATGATTATTAATAATACTAATTATTATTATTAATGAAGCTGCTTTATGGTATACAGTTACCTGTTCACATCCCTGCTTCCGGGTTTTTAGCCTGTATCTTTAGCAGTGGAATTGCTGCTGGGCCACACGATGCGTTTGTGTTTAACATGGGGAGGAATCACCAGGTTGCCTCCCACCAGCAGGCCACAAGTTCCAATTTCACAGGCTCGCCAACACTTGGTGTCTTCTGGCTTTCCTTTTCTTTTTCTAAAGGTGATCATTGCCATCCCAGTGAGTGGGGAGTGGTGGCCTTGCAGTTGCACTGGATTCTGTTCTAGGGTATCGTCAAAGTGTCACACTCCTTCTAGAAGATTGGAGAAATTCTCCTGGCTCCACTGTCTGGGACAAGCACACACTTGGGAGATGTGTGCTTGCAAGTTTTGAAGTATCAGTGATGAGTAACGCGATGAGGATGTCAGAGGGGTGCCGTCTTCCACACTAGCCATCCCTAGAGCCTGTGGGGCCACATACAGCAGCCCCCCTCGAATCCTGATGCCATATGAAGAAATGGGACAGCTCCTAAAAGTCTGCCGAAGCCACCCAGCCTCACAGGCCAGCCACTGCTCAAGGCCATGGCTGCATTAGGAACAGTAACAACAAGGGGCCTTCTCTGGCATCTAGAAGTATAGAGAACTGTTTGCTTTATCAGGACTAAGAGGCTAATAGAAAAAGCAGAGATGCATGTAACTTTAATTTTTTTTTCAAATCCTATTTTTAATGATGGTTCTTAAATGCTTTAACCTTCCTTGTAAGCTACCACCCACCAGAGGTCGTGAAAAAGAAAGGATACGGGGGGGAAGCCGACCTGTTTAGAAAGGTTCTTTGGAGCAACTCCCATCTGTGCTGTGTGGAAATCAGCAGGTCAGTTCACAGATTAGCAGGCAGCAGCTCGATCCACTCACAAACACCTCACAGATACACCACCAGTCCAGTTCAGTAGACTCGGGTTAGCAACAGTGGTGACACAACCTAGCAGAGACAGCCAGGCCTCAGTTTCGGCTTGAGTCAGCAGGAGGGACTCAAGGAACATCAGGAGAAGTTCTCAGCTGTGCCTCTCTCAGGGAAGCAAAGAGGCGAGACCCACAAGTGTTACGCAGCTAGCTGTACCAGCAAGCCAAGCTCTGTCTCTGTCACTCTGTGGAGTCCTATTTATGCCCTCCAAACATCACGTGTCTTCTGCCTGCCTTGTCTCAGCATGGCTCTTGCCTCAACCTGAGTCTTGCCTCATACATGCATCCAGTCAGCCCGAACCCTTGGAAGCGGCAACAAACTGTCACACGTCACTGGAAGTTTTTTATGCGTTTTTCTCTACGGAGAAATGCAGCTCAACTACACAATGTAAGGCACACCGATACATGCATATCATTAACAAAGATTCTCTCAACACATGTCCTTTCATGCACTTGCTTTAGCAGAACATCCGCTCTCCTGTGTCTTCTTCAGCAAAACGTTCCTTCATGAGTCTGCCTTAGCCTTTCATACCTGGGTCCACTCTAATGAAATGTTCTTCACGTGCTTGCCCCAGCAAAACACCATCCAACCAACTTTTCAAAGAACCCTTAAGTTGCCACATCAGATGTGTACCAGTGAAGTAGCTGGCGTGCACTTTAGTTTCTTTGGAAAAGACCAAAATGTTATAAAGGAGCCTGGATGTCAACCTTGGAACAACCATGTGTCAAGTACACCTCTGTGTCAAGTACACCTCTCAATCCTGGTGGGAAGAGAGCGGAGTCAGTGACCACATACACTGTTCTATTGGAAATATTAAGACTGGATGGGAAAAAATTGGGGCTGGGGACCCACGTAAAACCAGAACCGAAGAGATGGGGTGGAGGATGTAGCTCAGTTGTAGAAACTTTGCTTAGCATGCACAAGGTCCTAGGTTCGATCCCCAGCACTGCCTGCAATCCTGGCATTCAAGAAGTGGAGAAGGGGGGGGGTCAGAAGCTCATATTCATTCTCATCTAATGGGAAAAAAAGGCTAAGATAAAAAGGGACCACTGGAAAATTAAAAACAGAAACAGCGTGTTAGAAAATAATAACGAAACAAGTTTGTTTTCGTTTCCCATTGCCGTTTTCCTTCATTTCATTTCTTTCAAATGTGAAAGGAACTGAAGCAACACAAAGAGCATGGCATAGTAACAGAACAAGACTCGTGCTGCCATCAGCCAGCTTTGGCTCTCTGTAGTTCACAAGCAATCAGGTTTCAGCAAAATCCTCACCAACCATCCCCTAGTCTACCACAACAGCTCCCTCTCCACTTCCGCTCCTGTGCACCTCCTGCTATGCCAGGTGTCATAGTCACTTTTCTATTGCTATGACAAAACACCGTGACCACGACAATTTATAAGAGGAAAACTTTTGGGGGACCTTATAGTTCCAGAAGGTTAGAGTCCGCGCCCATCATGGTAGGAAGCATGGTAGCCGGCAGACAGGCATGGGGCTGCAGCTGAGAGCTCACCTCTTGATTCACAGGCATTAGGCAGAGCTAACTGAGGATGGTGTGGCCTTTGAAATCCCAAAGCAGTGACATTCCTCCTCCAACAAGGCTACATCTCATCCTTCCCCAACAGTTCTACGACTGGGGACCAAGTATTCAAACATGTGAGGATATAGGGGCCGTCCTCATTCAAAGAATCACACTAGAAATATATTCATTTACTGTCTACCTTTTATACTATTAAACAAAGCGTGGGCATCGAGACACCTCACATGGCAGTACAAAGATTAGGAGTCGTAAAGTAGACACCCTTGTTAGCCACCACATTGGATAAGTATCAGACTTTATCAACCATTTAAGTCTTGCTTCTCCAACCCTGTCCTGCCCAGTTGCAACCCCTCTCTTCCTCTGAACTAGCCCACTACGAATAGTCTCACAAAATACCACAAGCTCCGTAGTTTACATGGCACAAACAGATTTCTCACAGTTCTGCAGGCTAAAAGTCTGAGAGATAGCATCAGTGGGTTTCATCTTCAGACGCCCTTATCTTTGACTTGCAGATATCACCTCACATGGTCACTCAGGACACTGTTCCTATGGGATCAGGGTGCACCCTAATGAACTTGTTCCACCTTGTCGAACCTCCTTAAAGACTCCAGGTCCTCATGCAGTCAAGCTCCTGATTCTGAGAGCTTTTAGCACATAAATTTGGAGGGACACAATTCAGACCGTAACACTCTGCAAATAGGAACACTGTCCTGTCACTCAGAGTAACCACGTTTTCTTGTTTGCACCAATCGAATCGCCAGCGTTTGTCTTCCCCATTTAAAAAAGCCTCAAATGTCATTGGCTGTTCGATAGCCCATTGACTTCTCTCTGCCAGGATCCTTTTCTGGCAACGAATGGATGTGCTGAAGACCCAGGGCCGACTGACAGCTGTCCCACAGTTCCCAGAGACTGGCTTTTATGAATTACACACCACTGTGCAACCTGCTCTCTCCCTTGTGCCTCCTCTCAAAATCTTGCTAACCGGATCCAGATCAGACTTAAGTTTGATCCCTTTAGCAAGACTATTTCATCGAAAGGGGCAAAATGTGTCTCCTTCCTGTTCTGTGTTTGATGATCATAATTGTTGATGTTAAATATCAAATCTACAGATTTCCTTCCTGGCTCTGAGACCCATATATTCCAGTTCCATAATTTTGCTTTATTGAGCTCATTGGCTGAGATAGTTTTATAAGGAGAGCCTTCTGAAACTACTTTCTGGGTGCCAAATGAATTCACAAAGGAACGGGCAATGAGATAAATGTTTAGTTTTGCTTGTGTTCAAGGCAATGAACTATTGATTCCCTGCCAATTAAAAAAACCTAAGCATTATTATAAGCAGACGCATTTGAACATATTGAGGGCTGATTCAATCCAGTGTGAGTCTTATCCTTATCAAAGCCCACTTATCCCTCTCCGCGATAGTGGGAGCTTTTTACATCAACCCTGGACTGTTGTTCACATGACCTCGGTTGTCTTCATAACTTCTTCATTATCAGGAGGAGGCTAGCTCATCTGAGCTTATCTTGCACATCTCTCTGATAAATCTTAATGGAATTCCAAGATGAGAGGTTGTGTGGTAGGGACGCTCACTGGTCAGATGTGGTGGCTGTTTCCCTGGCATTTTAGTTGGATGAATATACCATGTGCTCCTATTAATATATCCCGTATTGGTGGGTGTTCAGGGGTCTTCACTTAAGCTTGACCATGCAGTGGGCAGCACCTCTGTCTTCTTTTCTGTATGAATAATGGTCGTCTGTTGGCTCTCAAGGATACGAAAGATGCTGGAATAAGACCCCGGTTGGCTGCCCCCACACTGCACACGTGACTACTTCAGAACAGTAGAGATGCTAGCATCATTAAATATGATCGACAGCGCTGGAGAGATGGCTCAGTGGTTAAGAGCACTGACTGCTCTTCCAGAGGACCTGAGTTCAAATCCCAGCAACTACATGGTGGCTCCCGACCATCTGTAACGGGATCTGATGCCCTCTGCTGTGTCTGAAGACAGAGATGGTGTACTCATACAGATAATATAAATCAATAAATCTTAAAAAAAAAAGATGCCAAAAGCGATTGCTGAATGTTTTCGCCTCTCTGTTTTTCTTTCTCCTCATTTCTCCGCCTATCAGATTGACCCACTGGCTTGGCTTTAATGAAGTACATGATACACAGTAAGTTTGCCCTCAGAGCTGTATTCAAGTTATCACAGCCTATTTAAGTCCACAAGTGTGAGTGTGTCTCTCTCTGTGTGTGTGTGAGTGTGTGTGTGTGTGTGTGTGTGTGTGTGCGCGCGCACGCGCACATGTGTACATAATGTGTATGATCCACATTTAAATAATGCAACGCCTCGACCAATGTAAATATTTCCAGCACCCAAGCCAGTCTCATCTCTTAGCGGTCTGTGGTCTCCCTCCCTGATTCTTGGCTCCTAATAACCATAATCTGTTTAAGTCAATCTGGTTTGACTCTTGTCGATGTTCCTGTAAATATCGTAGTTGCAGCCTTCGTCTCTGGCTTCATTCATATAGCACAGGGGTTTCAACATTTGCCCACATTGTGAATATCAGGATTTTTATCCAGTTTTATTGATGAGTGGCGTTTTCTCATAGGGCTGCATCACTATGTTTTTCTAAACTTTAAAAAGGTTTTATTAGCATATACTAACTACACACATTTCATTATGATATTTTCCGACATGTATATGAGTTTTGATCACAGTCATTTCCTGTTAGCACTCCCCCTCCCGTTACCCTCCCCCTTGCTCACTGATCTTGGCTGGTCCCCGTCCACCTTAATGTTCCCTTCCCTTTCCTTTTGGTGAAGCAGCGAGTTTAAGCAGGGTTGCTTACAGGAGCTTGGGTGACGAGTTATTTATATGAGCACTGGTGACTAGCTGTGGCTACACCACCGAAGAAAACATCCCTCCCTCCTCCGGCAATCATTAATTCTCACAGTTTACTTTTGATCCACTCAGTGACTGGCATCTACATTACTTTTAGGTTGCCTATTAAGAAAACACTGCTATGGTCATTCACATATATGCCTCTCGGCCGCACTTCAAAAATTTCTTTTGGGTAAAATTTCTTGGAGAGGAGCTGATAAGTCACTTGGTAAGTCATATTCTACTTTATAGGACAAACAATACACCCCATTAATGAGCTATGCCACTTCACAGTCAGAGAAACCATGCAAGTTCTTCCTGCACTTCCTCCCTGTCAACAGGGAAATAGTGGAGTTTCACTACGTTAAGACAAAACTGTAACATCCAGTGTGCACACAGAGTAGAGGTCTCAGTAAAACAATGGGCACTGCTTTTGTCTAGGCTCACCAGGGGCCCTTTCTGTGGAGCCATTCTGGACTCTGAGCTCCACTACCATATGAACACAGCTTCGGCATCAGTACTAGTTTGTATTAGTCAGCTAACGCTGCTGTAACAAATACAGCACATGCTGATATGCAGACCAGTGATCTTTTTTCACAGTCTGGAAGCTACAAGTCTGAGATCCAGTTATCAGGAAGGTTTGTGTTCCTGAGGTCCACCTCCTTGGTGGTGTGGGTGGCTACTCTCTCTGTGTGCCTTCATGTGGTCTTCTCTCTGTGTATGTGTCTGAGTCCTAATCTCATATACAACACAGACATATTGGAGTAAAGTGTTAAGAGTTGACACTTCAGTAAAGGAATTTGGAAGAACACAGTTCAGCTCCTAACAGTGTTCATTGTGTACTGTGGTCATGTTTTTGTTCCTTGTAGAGAAGATGGTATATTAAGTAGAAAGTAACTTCTTGCTTATTATTGTGGTTAGATTTTAAATGTCTCCCCAAAGCTCACGTGCTTAAGCTTTGGTCCCAACTGCTGGTGCTATTGGAAGGTAGGAGAGGTTTTAGGGATCAGAGACCAGTTAGTGGACGTAGTTCACAGGGCTGAACCCTTGAAGAGGATATTGAGACTTTGGCCTGTCTCTCCCTGTCCCTGTCCCTGTCTGTCCCTGTCTGTCCCTGTCCCTGTCTGTCCCTGTCCCTGTCCCTGTCCCTCTCCCTCTCCCTCTCCCTCTGCCTCCCACTCCCCCCCATACACACACACACACACACACACACACACACACACACACATTCTCTCTGTGTGTCTCTATCTCTCTGTCTGACTCTGTCCCTATCTCTGTCTCTCTGTCTCTCTTTCTCTGTGAGATATGTGTGTGTGTGTGTGTGTGTGTGTGTGTGTGTGTGTGTGTGTGTGTGTGTGTGTGTGTGATTTTGTTTTTTAAGACAGGGACTTACTCTGGCTATCCTAAAACTCACTATTGTAGACCAGGCTAACCTTTAAGACAGAGATCCACCTCCCTTTGCCTCCCAAGGACTAGGATTGAAATTGAGCACCACTATGCCAGCTCTCTCTGTTTTGGCTTCCCAGTGACCATGAATTGAGCAGTTTCCTCTACCGTACATCTCTGACATGGTGTTTTACCTCACCACAGCCCAGAGAAATACAGCCAAATAACCCTGAACCCAAATCATGAACCAAAAGAAATCTCTTAGGGTCAGTGTGGTGACTCAATGGGCAAAGCACTTGTGCAGGCCTGACAACCCAAGAGGGCGTCTGTAAAGGTGGAAGGAGAGAGCTGTCTCCACAAAGCTGCTCTCTGACTTCTATATGTGGACTATGATGAATAAATGTTCTCATACACACATCAAACACATGCAATAATTAATTGAAATAATTAAAATGTTAAAGGGATCAGCAAAGCTCATCAGAGAAGCTTCTTTGTACAGTGAAAGGTAGTTAATGAACAACTGGTCAAAATGTCAAGAATAAGTGTGCCTCCCACGCATGGGACACTCATATCAGACCCCACCCCAAGGCTAAGGGACCACTGGAGTGGGCAGAAAGATTGTCAGAGCTCAAGGTCGTCCGGGGGAGGGGGGACGGAAGGGAAACACTGTGTTCTGAGATGTCACGTGACAGGAAGCTGCTGCATTCATGGACTCACAGAGCTCTGGTTGTCTGCATGAGACCTGCGGAAGACAGGGCTCGCCCACATTCCAGTATAGAGTGGGAGGTGCTTCCCAAGTCCCTACCCCTAACCAGGAGGCTACAGGCATTTGATGGCTTCTGGAGGAGGGAGAGTTCATTTTCTTTTAGGGTGTGTCCCCTGGCATGTAGACTATGCTCTGGTAGATGAACTACGTCCAGGGATTTTTGGACGCCATTGAACTCAATGGGTTCTTTTGTAAAAGGAAGACATAAAGTGGAGATGGGTAGGAAGGTGGATCTGGGAGGAGCTAGGGAACACAGTGCGGGTGAATATGATCAAGGTACATGGAAACTCTCAAACGGGTAATAAAAATATTTTTAAAGATTAAAAAGAGTAGGCATTTCTTCCTTGATCTGTCTTCGAGATTATCTCTAAGGTCCCCTGGGCTCTCTCTGACGCCTTTGACTAAAATGCACTCAGAATCTTCAGCTTAATGTCCCAATCACTGCCACTATCTATGCAACGTCGGAGAGGAGGCTGGCGTATCCATCTTTGTCGAGGCTGCTCACGGCTGCTGCTCCCGCACTTTGCCTTGTGGATGTACAGTGATCTCCTGGGATGCCCTCTGACCCCTTCCAGCACTCCGGTCCCTGCTGGCTCAGGGGCCTCTCCGGTGATGCCTTCCCTTTCTTTCCTTTTCTCACTGCCCGCACTTTTAACTCAAAATCTCCCTCAGGTCCCGATTCAGCTGTCCTTGAATAATCTCAATGCTGTTTTGAAAAGTCATTCTTTTTTACCTCATCTTTCCCTTCTCTCTGTGGCGAGGAAGGCAGGGAGAAGGAGCAGGTCGCTTTTCAGCAAACATCGTGTTTGCTCATCTGTTTACTTAGGAATTTTACTTTCCAGTGACGGAAAAGTTTCTCTGCCACCCACCCGCCCCCACTCCCGAGGCTGAGCGTTATCGACTTGTATTTGCATATAAGAAAACCTGGAGCAATTGCGAAGGGAGACAGGCAAATGGGAGCTGGTTTGTTTATAGCAACTGCAAGCTTGTCTGCAGTTGCTTTTCCACAAAAGGCCAGAATGCAGTTTTCACTGCGGTTCACAGGTAGTAATCTATGCACAGCTCCTTACCTTGCAATCAGATTGGAGGTTATACACGCGGGGCACCTTCTCTAAGAAAGGATACATGGATATATTGCTTTTTGCCAATGTTACAAAACATAACTCATGCATAAATTACTAGCTTACTTCCCACACCCCTTATGTGTGACTCAACCCCTCCAGGACCTTCTGAGTAGGCTCTGCAAGCCAGAGGTCCCTGAAGCTTATGCTTCATTAGCGTCACAGTAAATATGCTTCTAATTGTAATAAATGCCTAAGGAATTTGCCTGTTTACTGTTTGCCTCCAGTACCAGGGCTGAAGCCAGCTTACTGTATCCGTGTAGCCCACTTTCCTGGTGTAGTGTGCTAGTCTACAGTCAATAAATATTTGTTAAGTGAAATTAATTGCTGGCAGTCGGGAAGAATGAATGACAACCGTGATGGGTGTCCCGTCGCGAATGACAATGGGGATGGGCGTCCCATAACTACCCGAATGCAATTACGTTTGCAGAGCACGGAGCTGGTTGAACAGTTTGAGGTGGTTAACAAATCATTTTGGATGTTATGTACAAGGGCCACATAGGTCATCTTCCCCTGAGGACTGGCTCTTCCCCAAGCTCCCTCCCAAGGAGCCATGCCTTTACCTAGAGTGGTGCAGATGACCTTCCAGGGTTTCTGGAAGTTCCGAGTCCAAGGCCTGCAGCTGCAAGACCATTGGCCAAGCCCGGAGCTGGGGAGCTGGGAAGCTGGATGACCTTTATAAAGAACTTCAAGGCTCATTCTTTCTTACAGACTTGCCAGCAGAAGTCATGATAATCATTGACCTTTTCCTAAGGACACTCTTTAAGCTGTCACCAGGAGAAGGCTTACCGTACAATGGCGAGGAGTCGACTTTCCCTCTGAGAATAAAATGCCAGCTGACATCCCGCCATAGATGCTCTGAGACGGGAGCCATCTGCACCAGCAGTGATCTGGGGATAAATTCCCAGTGCGAGCACAGCATCCCTTTTGAAAGGAGGGCCATCAGCAGAGCCATCTAGAGAGTAGGGCGATGCTGTCTGCACCACACAGCGTCTGGTTCTTGGTAGGGGCTCTGCACCCACTGCTGAAAGCGCTAAGATTGAGTTTCTATTTCTTGTCTCTCTGCCTTGGGCAGCTTTGTTTTGATGCTTTCAGGATGTGGGCATGTGAGCTAGGGTGAGGACCTTAATCAGGACGTGATGTTAGGCATTCTTTAAAAAGCCAGATTTGTAAGAGAAGAAAAATGTAAGAACATGGATTTAGAGATTAAAGTAATTTAGGGGACAGAACAGCAACGCAAAGAATAGGAAGAGAAATGGAAGTGGACGTAGATCATGATGAAGGGCCACCGCGCAAATATTATTATTATTTTTTTTTTTTTTTGGTTCTTTTTTTCGGAGCTGGGGACCGAACCCAGGGCCTTGCGCTTCCTAGGTAAGTGCTCTACCACTGAGCTAAATCCCCAGCCCCACAAATATTATAATACAGCAAAAGACTGGCCCTCTGCTGAGCTGAGAGAGAGGGCCTAAGGATAACCCAGATGCTTTTTGGCTTGAGCTCTTTGGATCCCTGAGTTTGAACCAAACCTCTGGTTCTAGCAGTTGAGCATTTTGAGACAATTTACTTAATTTGCCTAAGCTGTCTCAGTCTCTTTTCTGTCTTTGTAACAGGCTGCTTTAGATTAGATGCTATTAAAGAAAGGGAAATGGTGGTTATTTTGACTCAGATTGCGGAAAGTTGGGAGTCGAGGATGAGGAGACCTGGGTCTGCTAAGGGATACATGCTGATTCATCTCATTGGAGAAAGCTGAGTGACCTGAACCCTGAACATATACAGTAGAGAGAAAGAGGGGCTAAATTCCAGGGAAACTAACTCATTCCTACAAGTAAAACCGCTAAGTTGCTTATGAGGGCTCTGTCTGTGTTTCCCAGGTTCCTCCCTTTAGGTTAGCCACTTCCCAGACTGAATAAGTCTGAAGCTGTAACTTGATATGCATTATTTTTATCAATGTCCAAGTTAAGCATTTGTTGGTCTGTTTGCTTTCCAGTCCTGGACACTGAACTCATGGCCTTACACATCTGGGACCAGCTAAGTAGTGGAATGCTCACCATTCCCCAACAACCGGACAAGTTTAGAACCAGATAAGTCCCAAAGCTAGAAAGCGAGATGAGTCCTGTGAATGAGTTCTGAGTGGCCCCACTTCAGTGCCTGTTTCTGGAGGGGTTGACTTATGAGCCAAGATGGTTAGATGTGATTTTCAGATGCAGAGGAAAGAAACCCTGGGTACTTGGAGGCTTCAGAAGATGGTAATGATTGGGAAGGAAAGAAAGAGAGGAAAGGAGAAGAGGAAAGAGGGAAGAAGGAATAAGTAAACATGGGAAATATTTAAGCAGAGTAAGGCATGGGTCTCCCACTGGTAAGGGACATAATGATGGTAGCAAGTGTGTCAAACGATCTTGTCATCAACAACATTCGCATCAACAATGTCTAGTCAAGTTGCAAAGAAACAAAAACTTAAATTAATGGCCAAGAAAAATACCCCAATGTTTCAAATAAATTTAGAATTTCATGTTAGGCTCTAGTCATTGCTAGAGTACGTGTAGCCCATGGATGGTAGGATGGTCATGATAGGTAGTAGAAGAAGGTTCTAGGGGAAAGAAGGTATGTGACCATGAAGACCTGGATAGAGGGCACGGCCCTTGGATTATGGGAACCCTGGAAAATATTCCTGAGACACTGGGAAAATCTAGCCCATGTTCCGCAGAGGCAGGGAGAAATAGCATTCATGGATTCAGCTGGAGACTGTTTCCAGAGCCTCTATGAAATGAATCTTCCTACACAAGTCTAGCAATTAAAAATACAGGTTACCTAGTGTGCTAGTTTCATTTTTGTTGCTGTGAAAAATACTCTGACCAAAAGCAACTTTAAGGGAGAAAGTATTTATTTGGCTCATAATTCCAGAACACAGTGTGTGGAGGGAGGGAAATCAAGGCAGGAACTCAGGGCAGGGACTTAAAAGCAGCCTCCTTCTTGTCCAAGCAGCAAGGAGGAGTTTCTTTTATCAAGAAACTTGCATCATAGCTAAAGAAGTGTGGTAGGAACTGTGGAAGATGTGGCTTGTGGGCTACCCGGTAGACTTATGCAGATCTGGCTTTCTCATACAGTTCCGGACCACCTGCCTAAGGAATGGTTTTGCTCACAGTGGGCTGGGCTCTTCTACATCAATTAACAATCAAGAAACGCCTCTCCAACAGACATGCCCATGGGCCAATCTGATCTAGGCAGTTTTTTAGTTGGATAGTCTCTTTCCCAATCATTCTAGACTGTGTTGTGTTAACAGTTAAAGCTAACCAGGATACTTAGTTCACTCTAAAAATCAGATAAACAACATTTACTGGGTCTTCTTGTTTGTTGATTAGTTTGTTTTGTGACAGGTCTAACTACACTATACAGTCTGGGCTACTCTGGAACTACCTAAGCCAAGTTGTCCTTGAACTCACCTGCCTATCTCTGTTTCTCAAACGGTGGCACTAAAAGCAGGTGCCACCACACCCTACTAACAAATAGTGTTTAGTAGAAGTATGTCCCCATGTAATGTCTGGGACAATGTGGTTCTTTGAATATGTTTGGCCTATAGGGAGTAATCCTATGAGGAGGTGTGGCCTTGCTGGAGGAAGTGTTTCACTGAGGAGGGGGGGTTGGAGGTTTCCTTCTATGCTGAAGCTCTACCCAGTACAGAACAGAGTTTCCCTCTTAGTGTTTGTTCTAAGTGTGATCATGCATCTGAAACCTCCTGTTCTGTCCTTTATCTACTTATAGATTGCCACCTGAAAGAAAAAAAGTCAATCTTAATTGTCAACTTGATGACATTTAGAGTCACTGTGAGGGGTGGTGGAATCTATGGCCTTTGAGGGACGATCTCGCTTAGGTTAACAGAAATGGAAAGTCCCCCCTAATTCTGGATGGTTTTATTCCACAGTCTGGGGGCTGGGACCATGCTGAAAAGCGGCTGAGCACAGCAGTCATCCCTCCTTGCTTCCTGTCTGCAAGTGTCATATGGCCAGCTGCCTTGAGCTCCTGTCTCTCTAGTGTCATCACGTGACTTCCCTGAGTGATGTGCTATAGACCGTTGGTCTCTTTCTCCCTGTAGTTGCTGTTGTTGGGTTTTACATGCCCTTCGGGAGGTAAGTGACTAACACACAGCCTGTAACTTTCATGTGCACCAAGATTCAGACCACTCGCTCTGTTATCGAATCTCAGAGTCAGACCAGCTAGCACAGAGTAGACCATACAGTCAGTGGGTGAATAAAGGGAGGAAGAAAGGAAGGAAGGAAGGAAGGAAGGAAGGAAGGAAGGAAGGAAGGAAGGAGGGAAGGAGGGAGGACTTGTCTGTTTATAACCATTTGAAGGAGCTGCCTCAGTCAGAATGCGCTCTCTACATTTTCTTGATACCCCATGTTCTTCCTATTACAAAAGGAATATGGTTTCACTAAGCAAAAATAGGCAGACTGTAGCGTCTAAGACTCTTTGGGGGTCAAACTGTCCTTTTATAGGAGTCACCTAACATCATTGGAAAACACAGATATTTGTGTTATGATTCACAACAGTGGCAAATTACAGTTATGAAGTAGCAATGAAAATAATTTTGTGGTTGGAGGTCACCACAATCTGAGGGACTGTATTAAAGGGTCATAGCATTTAGAAGGTTGAGAACCATCGATCTAGTGAGTTTTGGATGACTAGCTAAAACAAAGAAGTAAGATATAAGTAAGCTGAGAAATATTTCCAGATGTGAGGCTTCGGGGGTTGGTGCTTGAAGTACACAGATAGCAATGTATTGGGACATCTAAGGACACAGCGCTTGACCCAGCATGGGAGCTGGCTGCTATATGCAAGTATTAATTTGTTCCTGTCTACATCCTTCAGCAGTTATCTCTTCAGCTTGTCCAGATAGTTCATCCCTTTTTGGTACCAATTTAATTATTCAGAGCTTGCTAAATCGAGTTGTGACACGTGACCTGTGCACTTAGATTGTGGAGGTTCCCTTTCTGAACCAGTGTAAGATCTAAAAGCAAGGAGGGATCTTTCCCACGCAAAGGCCATATACCCTGCTTTCTTGAAGTGAGGACGGTGAGTGAATGAAGGATGGGCAGGCAAGCTTTTGTCACAGAATAATTTTGCTGCTAGCGAGATCTTATTAATGGGAAGCATCTGTTCCAAAAATGACAGGGAAAGAAGGGTAAGCAGGACGGATCTCTCTGATGCCCGCCCTCTACAGACAGAAGTCTTGGTCACAAGGCAGACAGCCTGCTGCCACTTACAGCCCTCCTGAGCCAGAACTCTCTGGGCAGTAGAAACCGAGGCTGCAGTACTATTTAATTCAGCCCTAAGACAGTCTTCCTTTTTATTTTTAATGAAAATTATTTCCAGCCATTACGCATAGTTTTGAAATATCAGAAGGGCAAGAAGTTGCACACCAGTGGACTTCTGAAAGTCCATGCTTTCTCATTATGAGAGGCTTTTCTGACAACAGCTGTTAACCTTGGTGCTATGTCATATTTCCTAAAAAGGGCCAAGGGGAAGGAACATACACACTCGGGTTAGACATATGATGAGCAGAGGTGACGTAGGCTCTAATTCGAGATCAGGAATGACTTCACAGTGAAAACAAAGATAGAGATGTTTTCTACCGTGGAGTGTCTTTGTTTGAAAGCCTCAAAGGCAAACTTGGATATTCGGTAGCTTATGGGTCCTCTCTTTTTTATTTCAGTGGAGATGACTGTAAGGGCCCTAAAGAGAAATGTTTAAGCACAGGGTCTAGAATGACTACAGGAAATGTAAAAGCAGAAGCATTTCAGGGCCGGAGAGACTACAGCTCTACTCAATCCAGTCCTCTCCAGTCTCACCAATGAGATTCAGTTCACCAGAGATTAAATTGTTGAGAAAAATAATGTGGGCATCTTGATTTGCTCAGGATTAGGCCCAGTGGAAAGAAGGTATTATAACCAGGAAATTGTAACATGAAAAGTGCTGAATGAAAGTTAGGGTGCAATTTGGGAGGAAAATGCAGCAATCTCGTGAACAGATGGCCAGGGCAGAATACAGAGGAGGAAGCAGGGTGATTCTAAAGCCTCGTCCCAACATGAAGTAGATGAAACACACAGAGATTCCTCCCCCCACAAGTATCAGATTCGAAGAGCAGGGAAGAGGGCTTGGAAGGTATTACCTGATGAAACTTGGACTTCTTAGGACGAATGATTGCCTCTTCCTTGCATGAGACATAACGGCCAGGAAGGAACTAGTTTGTGATAGATGCAGATACACCAGCTTATGGGACGAGGTTCTTCCCAAGTGAACATCGTGGTTCTGACGACCCAGCCGGGAGATATTTGGATGTCTCAGAAATGCACAGGGGGAGAATGGTTTGCATTGTGGAGATGACGTTTTTGCTTAGTGGGTAGAACTGGATCCAGGAGGTACAAAACAAAGGAGAAAAAGACCAAGCCAGTCCCTGACTATTCACAGACACGTGAGGCAGTGAAATAATGAAGAAAGAGCTTTTATTAAATCTCAGAAACCTTGAATATATGGCCTCATTGGCTCCGGACTGCAGGGCTAATGAAACAGAATTATAACCACCTTTTCTCCCAAAGAACAGTGAGAGCCAGAGAGAAAATAGTGGTTGATTGTATGTGTGCATAGACACAGTGGTACAGGCTTATGAGCCAGGCACTTGAAAATCTGAGAAAGGAGGATCTCAAGGTCTGGGCCAGCCTGAGCTACATAGCAAGATAGTGACTCAAAAAATTTTTTTAAATCTATAATATATAATTGTGTGAGGATAGATATAGATATAGATACAGATATAGATATCTATATCTCCCTTGGTTTTTTTTTTTTTTGAGATAATTACATTAACCAGTCTCTTTGGTAAAGCAGATGGTCCCTCTGAAGTACATCTAGACCAATACAATCTACTTCAAGACCTAAGGAAAGAAAGTAGCTAGTTGGCCTTCTCCTTAAATAGAAGATATTTCCCTGACAAATGCCTTTGAACATTAGTTTTTTCCTGCCTTCAACCTTCAAAGGAACATTGGGTCTTTCTGGACCTTTAACCTGCCAGCATTTAGATTGAAATCATTCTGTTGATGATCCTGGTTCTTATGCCTTCAGATTTGGAATGGAGCTAAACCACTGATTCTCTGGGGAAGGGAGGAGGAGGGACAGGGGAAGACACTTTCGAAACCTGTACATATTACCCACAGAGAAGGTGGGGGGCATGGGACAACCCTGTCTTCTCTGCAATCAACAGGCACAGCAGGGTGCTATTTTAAGAAGACTTCAAATCAGCAGCTAGGTGACCCAGAGACCAAAGTTCCTCTCTGAACACAGCCGGGAAGTAAGGCAAGCAGACCCACAGAATACCTCTAGGTGTTGGCAAGGGGGCATTTTGAGTCAGAATTACACAATCCTCAGTGAGGTAGACCACATAGACTAGTGGTTGTCAACCTTCCCATTGTTGCAACCCTTTAATACAGTTCCTCAAGTTGTGGTAACTCCAAATCATAAAATTATTTTTATTACTAGTTGATAACTACTTTTGCTACTCTTATGAATCATAATTTAAATACTGTGTTTTCCAATGGTCTTCAGTGACCCCCATGGAAAGGTCATTCGAATGCCAAAGGGGCAAAGACCCACAGGTTGAGAACAGCTTACATAGAAACATGCTTAATTTACCAAATAATTCTCATAACTCGACCTTACAAAGGCACTCAGACACACTGCCAGCACTTTTGGTCAGACCTGAGAAGAGTCACTGAGCAACATGATCAGCATCTCAGCTCCTTAAAGGTCTGTCCAGAAGTTCGGCACCAGAGTCCAAGAGAAAGACCACATACAGACTCTCAAGCCTTCACCCCGCTCCTTTCTTTCTCATTTATTCTTTCCATATTTTATACATAATGCCAATTTAGTGGACCAGTTTTCTCTATTCTCTCTGTTGCCTTCTTGTCTTTGTTTTTTATTCTTCAGATTGAATTTTGACTGCAATATTTTGCTGTTCCCCAAGCCCTCCCACATATCCCTCCCTGCTCCCTTTCAAATCCAAGGCCTTTTCCATCAGTTGCTATTGCATGCACATACATATCGTATATACATATTATCAAATACAACCTGTTAAGTCTATATAATGTTTCTTGTATAAACATTTATATATTTATATAAAAATACTTCTATGTATGTTTACAGGGTGACTGGTATTGGACAAAAAATTGGTGTGCTCTTCCCTGGGGAAGACCATTTCTCCTGAAGAATCCTACACATAGAACAGAAAGAAGTCATAGAGAAAAACATACTGCCTTACAACAGTAAATAAGCTAATGAGGGCCAGGAAAGCATTGAATAGTACAAAACCAAGAAAATGGCAGGAGTAAACACATACCCCTTGCTAATAATAGAAGTGCCAATGGTCTTAATTCTCCAATCAAAAGACCTAGACTAGAAGATTGAGCTCAAAAACAGGACTTATATATTTGTGGCTTCTAAGAAATATACCTCACTGGCAAAGGTAAACACAGACTTAGAGTGACAGGATGAATAAAGATATTCCAATCTAACGAAACAAGAAGACAAGCAAGTAAAGCAGTTTTTTTTTCTTTTTTTCAGAGCTGGGGACTGAACCCAGGGCCTTGTGCTTGCTAGGCAAGCGCGCTACCACTGAGCTAAATCTCCAACCCCAGTAAAGCAGTTTTAATACTGGAAAAAATAAACTACAAACCGATCTTAGTCAAAAGAAGTAAAGAAAGTCACTACATACTGACAAGGGAATGATTCATCAAGAGTGCTTTAACATTTTAATCATGTATGTACCAGACATTGGCATACTCAACTTTTAAAAATCCAACACTGTTGGATGTAAAGGCACAGATTGATACAGTGCAATAGTGGTTGACAATACCACATTCTCAAAACAGCAGGTCATTCAGGTAAACAAAACAAACAACAAACCTGGGTTGAATAGCAATGTAGATCAAATTGACTTCCCAGACATCTGCAGAACGCTCCATCTAAATACGTCAAAAACAGATTCTTCTTAGATAGAGAAAGCCCACAGAACTTTCTCTAAAATAGACGACCTTTTAGGATGCAATGCAAATCTTAAATACAAGAAAATTGAAATGATTTCTTACATTCTATTTTATTACAACTTAATAAAACTAGAAATCAATAGCAGAAAAAATACAGAACATACACAAACTCATGAAAATTTAACAACACCCTGTCACACAATGAATGAGTTGCTAAAATCAAGAAGAAAAGCAACTCGTAGAGTCAAGTAAAAAGGAAAACACAACGTGTTAAATCCATGCGTACAATGGAAGTAGTTCTAGGAAGGAAGTGTGTATACCTAAAAGTGTCTACATTAATATGTCAAGAAATCAAACATGGTCACTTATTCCTGTAATTTCTGTACCTGGAAGATGGAGGCAGGAGGTTCACAAGTTCAAGGTCATCCTTGGCTGATTTATGTGCTTGAGTGCTTGAGGTTAGCTTGGACTACATAAGACTCTCTTTTTAAAATAATCCTAAAAGGAATCCTAAATAATCTAGCATAATGATGTGCCTCAAGATGTTAGGAGAATTAGAACAAGCCAAGCACAAAACCAATTCCTGGAGATAATAAGCAATAAATAATGAAATGGAAACAACATTAATAGTACAAATAACTACTGATATGCTATTCAATCTGACACGTGTACATACAAGCAACACTGAATGGACTAGATATAAAACAAATATACACTGAACTATAAGCATGTGTGTTTGTGTAACAATAATGATAATAACTAAAGGATAAGAAGTTATGAATTTGAGAGGAGGCATGGGAGAAATTGAATGGGAGTAGAAATGACATAAATCATTTCATGAAATTCTCAAAAAAAAATAGAAAATCTTAATAAGAAAGAACTGATGAAACCAAGAATTAATTCTTTAAAAAGATAACAACTATTGACAAATTCTTAGTCAGACTAGCAAAAAGACAAAAATTAACGAGATTATAAATGAAAAGAGAGATACTGTACCAGGTACCAGTCAAATTCGGGAAACTATTAGGATATACTTGGAAAGCCAGTATCACAATAAATCAGAAAATCTACAAGAAATAGAAAAAATTTTAGATACATATGACTCACCAAAATTAACCCAAAGGACAAGAACAACTTAAATAGATTTGTAATAGATTGAAGCAGTAGTAAAAAGTCTTCTGACTAAAAAAAGCCCACGTGCAGATGGATCCATATCTGATTCCAGCAGATCTTTAAAGCACTAACAATACAGCTCCCGAAATAGAAAGGGACAAACACTGCCAGACTCTATGCAGACAGAACTACACTGATACCAGACCTAGATAAGGACATGACAAAGGAAGGAAATTGCAGGCAATCTCCTTAGTGAGATGGGTGCAGAACATAGGCTCAATGAAATGTTTACATGAATTCAACTACACATCAAAAGGAGCATTCCCAGCAACCCAATACGGCTGTCTTCAGAGACGTAAATATGGCTTGATGTATGTAAACCGATCCATGTAGTATATCCCATCAATCACCTCAAGAACAGAAATCACATCATCATTCCAACAGCGTAGAGAAGGCTTTCATTCAACTGCCTTTCATTATAAAAGTCCTGAGAAAACTAACCAGGAAAAGGGCGTCCATTAGGATAATCAGTGCTAAAACTATAGGCAACATATGAGCGAAAAGAAGCTTAGAGCATTTTGACTAAAGCCAGGTGTCTCCCTTCTCTACTCTTACTCAATATATTCCTTGAAGTCTTAGCTACAGGAATAGGAGACATAAAAGAGACAAAGAAGTCTTCATTATTGCATATGATATGATAATCATATTAGTACACACAGATATATATGTTTTCTCTTTCAGTATAAATATATATGTTCAATATTCACACACACACACACACACACACACACACACACACACACATTTTTTTCCAAAGGACTGCACCAGGAATCTTCTAGAACTTATAAACATATTCAGAAAAAAATATCGAAATACAAACCACCATACAAAATTGGTAGCTTTTTTGTATACTATGAACCCACTGACAAATCAGGAAAACAATCCTATTCACCGTGGCTTATTTAAATGGACAAATGCCCTAGGAATAAACCTGATAAAGAGAATGAAAGATCTTTGTGATGAAATTTTTCTAATTCTAAAGGAGACACAAGGAAGTAGAAAGACGCTCCCCCATGCTCATGGCTATTAGAATTAAAATTGTGAAGATGGCTATATATTAAAAGTAATGTATAGATTCAGTGTAGTCCTCACAAAAATTCCAATAACATAATCGTATGGTGGCACAAATGATTTTGGAGTGCTGGAGAAATTGTAGACACACACACACACACACACACACACACACACAAAGTGCTGTTGGAAGTGTCCCCTGATTTCTAGTTCTACTGCAGAGCTAAGACAGAAAATATGGCACAGAAAGAGATTCACAGATCGAGAGAGCACAGTAAAGGAGCCAGAAGCAAACCCACACAACTATAACTATCAGACAGTTCTTCAACAAATGGTTCTGGGAACACTGAATGTCCACATGGAGACACATGAAGCTAGATCACCATGTCTCCCTCTGCATCAGAACTGACCCTAAGTGAATCGAAGTCATGACCGTAGGGCCTGGACTGTCAGAGGAAACGCTTCACCCTACAGGCATAGGCGAGAATTTTCTGAAAGGGGCTTCAAAGGCTCAGGAAGTAACACCAATTGAAAGTCACAGGATTGCAAGAATTAAAAAGCCCCCGGGGAACAATGGCGTGAA
Source organism: Rattus norvegicus (assembly GCF_021556685.1). Classification (NCBI taxonomy): domain Eukaryota; kingdom Metazoa; phylum Chordata; class Mammalia; order Rodentia; family Muridae; genus Rattus; species Rattus norvegicus. The sequence continues at coordinate 33,152,480 of NC_141547.1, forward strand.
CAGTGGTCTGTGGTGTGGGAGAGAGTCCTTGCCGGCAGTGTATCTGCAAAGGATTGATGTCCAAAGTATAGAAAGAGCTAAGCATAAAATGCCAAACAATCTACTACAGGCTGACAAAATTAATAATTCTCAAAAGATAATCAGTGGCCAGGTAGTGGTGACACACGCCTTTAATCCCAGAACTCAGGAGGCAGAAGCAAGGGGATCTCTGTGAGTTCCAGGCCAGCCTGGTCTACACAGAGAAGCCCTCTCTGAGAACAAAACAAAACGAAACCCCAAAGAGCAAAAAATTCGAAGAATAAAAAATGAACAAGCAAAAGTTAGCCTCAGGGAAATGCTTGTTAAAACTGCAATGAGATTCCATCTCACCACAGTTAGGTATGTATCATTGAGAAAAGAAACAGCCAAGGCTGGGGTGCTGACTCAGCAGTTCAGAGTGTAGACTACTTTTGCAGAGAACCTGTTCTCTAATGTCAGGCAATGGGCTCACAGCCACCTGTCACCCCAGCTTCAAGAGGACCCAACACCTCTGGCCTCTTCAGGCACCAGCACACACACACACACACACACACACACACACACACACACACACACACACCAATGAGAAGGCATTCTCCCCACCCACCCAAAATTAAAAATAAAATAAATCTTAAAACAATAAAAACTTTACCAGTTGGTGAAAAATATCAGCCACTGCTGAGGGTGTGGGCACAAAAGAAGCCTCCTGCCTAGGCTGGTGCAAGTGTAAAGTGTTCCAGCCATGGGAAAATCAGTGTGGAGGCTCCCCAGAAAACTAAAAGTGGGGCTACCATATTACTTAGCTACACCACATGAGGATATTTATCTGGGCGCTTCTATACCAACATGTCTGGGACTTATTTGCACATCCATGTTCATTGTAGCACTAATTATAATAGCCAAGTTATGGAATCAGCTTATGTGTCCATTAACATGTGAGTGGTCAAAAAATGTGAACACACACACACACACACACACACACACACACACGAGTTTAAAACAGCTTATTTTTCTCTACATTTCTTTTAATTTTGAGAATTTCATGCGACATATTTTGATCATATTTTATTCTATCTCCTAACTCCTCCCAGACTCCTCTTCTACCAATGGAGTTCGATTTAGCCCAGAACATAGCTGTCATTTGTTGGAAACGTTAATGGAATTGAATCTCATTGCTCCAAGCGTAAGTTAGACCCAGAAAGAAAACGATTGCGTGTTTTCTCTTCATTCATCCTGTAATTCTTTATGGATCTATAAAATGTTTTTATATGTGTGACGAGGAGCTGGGGCAGAAAGAAGAGTGACAGGGAGGGAAAGGGGGAGGGGAGGAGAGATGATTTGGATATGGTCTCGGAGTAGGATATGTGTAAAAGGATTTGTCTTTATGAAACCCTACTCTGTACAACAAATACATACAATAAAAGAGCAGTAAAACATATTTCACATGTATCTTACTTAATGATGTCCAAAATGATACCAATTGTGAGGTTTAACATCATTTTATATCACACACACACACACACACACACACACACACACACACAACCAAATACTGAGAAGTTTAGTTTAGGATACCATCTGTTACAAGACAGCATAATTTCAGAGGTGTTAAAGGGAGGGAAAGAATGGATACTATAAACAAATAAATCTGGGTAGTGAGAGGGACGTAGCTCAGTGATAGAGGATGTGCTTGGCAAGCATTCGGGAAGTCCTGCGTTTAATCCCGAGCACCAAAAACAAACCAAGCAAATATTAGTGTTGGAAGGAAGGCTCACACTTCTTCTGCAAGGTTAATAGCGAGAACAAATATTTATACATAGTTTTACACACACACACACACACACACACACACACACACAGAGAGAGAGAGAGAGAGAGAGAGAGAGAGAGCGTTAATTTGCATTAACTTTCTATTACTGGGTTCACAGTTTCAGATGCAACCCATGGACACCTGGATCCATGTCCCCTGGCAGCTGGAAGGGCAAGATGAACGAAGGCTGCCTTCCTCATGGTGATCAGGAAGCACAGAGAGCCGAAGAGGCTGGAGAGTAGCCATACCCTTCAAGAGCAGCAATCGTTTGCCCAGGAAGACAAGCCTACATCATAACAGTCAGTCCATTCAGCTAGGACTCTACCAATGGTTTAAGCCATTGATGAGCTTAGAGTCCTCAAGACCCAATGACCCAAGACTCAAACACCCACCTCTGAACATCCAGCGTCTAAGAGTCTTTAGGGGATATTTCAGAGGCAAAGCACAGCAACCCCTAGCTGTTACATGCCCAGCTCAGAGCCATTCTGATACAGTCTTCCGTATTAGAAAACTACAAACCAGATTTTTGCACTAAAGTGTTTTTGTTTATGTTTTCAAATATGTGAAATAAAACAAAGATGTTTTGAACACAAATCTGTTCGGTGTTTGTATCTATTAATTCTCATAGGATTTCTTTTTTCAAGACAGGGTTTCTCTGTGTAGCCCTGGCTGTCCTGGAAGGCGCTCTGTAGACCAGGCTGGCCTCGAAGTCCTGAGTCAGGTATGCCTGGCTTTCTCATACGATTTTGAAAAAGGATATTTGAGACGATTCTAGTATTCTTTACCACCCACCTCCCTTTTTTTCTTTACAGTCATTTCAGAGTTTTAAAGTTATTCATGCATTTAAAAACAGAAACTATTTTTGCAACTTCAGAGAACGTCTTTCTACAGGTTGTTCCCATCTGCCCGCCTCCTTTTAGGGTTCCATCGGGTCTGAAATGTCAGCATAAACATGGCAGCAGCTTCAGAAGTACGGATTTGTATAAATTTAAGCCTGCAATTTGAGGATGGCAAATGTACCCTTTTCACATGGATATATCAAGCCTTTTGGGTACCTTCGACTCTGAAGTCATGACCAGTCTCCTAGGGATTCTCACATAGGACTCCTCTCTAAAACTCAAGAAACACTTCCCTGCTGAATATCCTGCCACCCTATTCTCATACACCCTAACAAGAAAAAAATGTTCGAAGCTGACTTTAGTTAGACTGCGGACAGGAAAATGATCTTAACCGTCTCAGCGGAATACATGGTTTCTCCAAGGTTTCCAATAAGGCAGTCGCTCAACACCTTACAAACTGTATGTATTTCCTGAGGGGACATCCTTGCCTTAGGGGTCCACAGCACCTTAGTCATTTTCTGTGACTGACTCACTTTCTGAACCGGCCTGTGGGGACTTGGCATTTACTCCAACCACCCTCAGTTGTTCTGGGCTAACAATCCTCGCTCGCTCGCCATGTTGCTCCATGTGTGGTAGTTGCTGGGTGATGTTCCTATGCAAAATGGACTCTGGCATTCCTAGGTGACTCATCCCACAAGTCACACATTGGCAAAATCTCTGCCTCTGTGATGCTTCCAAGCGATGGTATAACTGATAGAGATAAGTTCCCCCGGGGGGCAGGGCAGAATAAGAAGGCTGGAGGCGTGGCTTAGTATCTGAGGGCGTGTCATCAGAGATGCCGCCATTCATGAGCTTTTGAACAGAGATCCAAAGAAAATGCGGTCACGCCGGAGAACATTCCAGAAAATGCAACCGGTACAAAGTCACTCATCATGGATTCATGAGCTAGGGAACATGTAAAGGGAAAAAAAAATAGTAGAGGTGACATAGAATTCAGACATGGTAGATACTTAAGTGTTTAAAAATCACTTGAAGGGATTAACATCTTTTGACAACAGGAAGTGAATGTATGTGGAATTTTAAACAGAGAAATTGACACTTTTTTTTTTCTATTCTTTTTTTCGGAGCTGGGGACCGAACACAGGGCCTTGAGCTTGCTAGGCAAGCGCTCTACCACTGAGCCAAATCCCCAACCCCGAAATTGACACGTTTTATTTTTTTGTTTGTTTGTTTTTGTTTTTCTTTTCTATTTTTCGGAGCTGAGGACCGAACCCAGGGCCTTGCGCTTGCTAGGCAAGCGCTCTACCACTGAGCTAAATCCCCAACCCCGAAATTGACATGTTTAATAAGTCCAGAGGTTTGTGTGTTTGGTGTGCTTTGGGGGGTTTTGTTTGTTTATTTCATTGTTTGGTTTTGTTTCTTCAAGACAGGCTTTCTCCGGGTAGCCTTGGCTGTCCTGGAACTAACTCTAAAGACCAGGCTGGCCCAAGAACTCACAGAGATCTGCTTACCTCTGGCCTCACCAGGGCTGGGAATTCGACATGGCCTCTACCACCCCCCAGCTATAAATCAGGAATTTTAAAGCCCACTGGTTCCAGAGTAATTTTGATGTCGGGAACTAATACATATCATTGAAGAGCAAGCAACAGTGAAGCTTAATCCTCTGTGCGGCTCTCTCTCTCTCCTGTGCTAGTAATGACCAAATTGCTAGAAATTTCACCTGCACCATCGCCTCTTTGCTTTGACCATGGTAATTGTTGTATTTTACTAACATTCATTGATAACAGGGGCTGGTAAAAATAGAGCCTCAGGCTAAATCTTGTCTGCCATCTGTTTTTGTACTGCCTGCTAGCTTAGGATGGATTTTACATTTTTAAAAGATTGGGCATGGGGAAGGTGGGGGAGTGGGGGTAGGGGGCGGGGGTGGGAGGGAGGGGGCACAAGAATGATATCTCATGATGTAGATATTTTATGAAATTCAAATTTCACTGTTTCTAGAATTGTCGTCGTTGGAACAGGGCCACTCATGTTTGTTTACTGTGGTCTGCGCTGGTGCTGAGCTGTTGTGACAGAAATTGTATGCCTCACAAAGCCTAAAATATTTCCTGCCTGCTGCCTCCTGGCTCAGGGCACCCTGCTCACTTCCACACAATGCAGACCTGCGGCATGCTGCCCTGCTCGCTTGCCTCTTAGAAGCAGCTTTTGCATATGATAAAACAAACAAACAAACAAACAAACAAAAAACCCAAAAATCAAATCCATTTTAATGCGTAATTCGTGAGTTTTGACAAATGTGACAGTCGTGTAATCACCATCAAAATAAACACACAGACTATTTTCATTACTCTAAAACTTGCCTTGGGATTCGTCAACTAATCTCTCTCCTTGGCTTTCACCATTGGTCTGCTTTATAGGACTAGAAAATGAGTTACGCGTGCAGAATACAAGGTGCACACACAGCGATAGAACGGGAGTGCGTCCCTGCTTTAAAGTGTCGTGATCAGCAATAGGATGGGGTTCTCTTGCTTATTTTCATTGCTGAAGGGTTTTCCATTATATGGATGTACCACAGTTTCTGTACCTGTGGGTATGTTGATGGACGGTTTTGTTATTTCCAGTGTGGGCCTCTTATTAGTAAAGCAGAAAAGAATATTGGGGCATAAGTCTTCATAGAAACATATGCTTTTATATACATGTATGTATGTATTATGTATGTATGTAAGATGTATGTATGTATGTATTATTTTCATTTAGGGCTTTTAGTGCTGGCTGTCCTTGAACGCTCTCTGTAGACCAGGCTGGCCTTGAATCCACAGCACCACCTCCCAAGTGCTGGGATTGAAGGTGTGTGCCACCATATCTGGCTCGCATGCTTATATTTCTGTTCAGCAGATACCTAGGAAAGAAGCCATTCGGTCACATTGTAGCAATATGATTTCAAACTCTTTTTGAGGATGCTGTATCATGAGTTCTTAGTGTGTGAGGTATGTAGTCCCTTTACCAATGTTTACATTAATTTTATTTATTAATTTTTACTTATTCTCATGGGTGTATAATGGCATTTTTTTTACTTTGGTGTGAACTAAAATGTAATTTATAATTTTTTGAGGCATCGTCCCGCCTTGTAGCCCTGGCTGGCTCAGAACTCACTGTGTAGACTATATTAGTCTCAAATTCACAGAGATCCTCCTGTCTTTGCCTCCGGAGTGCTGGGACCAAAGGCATGTACCATCGTGCCAAGTAATGTATAATATTTTTATTCCTACCACATAGAAGCATAATTGAAGACTGCCATGTGATTTTTATTCCGTAGACTTGCTAAAACTTATTCATTAATTATAATGGGATGGGTTTGTCTCTTTTTTGTGGTGCTCTTGGAATTTTCTCCATAGAAGACCATCTTGCCTACAAGTGCAGGCAACTGGTTGATTTTTCTTTCTTGTCTCTATGCCTTTTACTTTTGCATTTTGGTCCTGATTAGGACCCAGTGCTGAACAGGATTCATAGGGGTGGACATCCACCCTTGGATGGGAATCCTATAATGCAAAGTATAAGCCCTTAGGGGATAAATGACGAAGCCAGTGCTTGCTTAGTCTGTGTCTTCCCTTGGCTCCACTGTTGCATATTCTGACTGACATTACTCTCAAGGAAAACGTTATCCTTTGGGTCCCAGGAGGCTCCAGGCATACATTTGACAATTTTCAGCCTAGTTCACACATAAGGAGCCTTCCTTCCCTTCAACTTTCAACTTTTGAGGAAGTTCATTGGCATCAGGAGATCTTTCCTTCCACTTGCAACTAGGAACCAGCATTGGAGACGCCATCCTTCAGAGAGGGGTCTGACGATAAGAAATAAGAGCTAGGTGAGTGAGTTTTGAATTCCAGCAAGAACCTAGAATACCAGACAAATGACCAGAAAGCAGACCTGGTTTCTGACACACACTGACGGGGAAGTCAGGGACTTCTGGTACTCAGGGTGCAGGGTGCATGAAACCAGCCACTGGCTCCCACACCCAACCTCAGCCCTTCAAGATGGGATAGGCAAGAGGAAAGACTCTTAGATGGCCCATGGAGGTTTCAGTGCCATCAAATGTCCAGGGAAGGGAAGTTACTATGCAGCTTCTTAGACCCACACTAAAGTCTCCCGGATATGAGGAGCTCATGAGGGGGCATTTTAATGACCAGTTATGAACAGTAGCTACTTTTCAGATCGCTTCAAAAGCTGGTGGCATTGTGCTGCATTGTGTTTGTGTTCCAAGCTTGTCTCCTCTAGAGAGAAGAGAAGTACATTTCCCGACAGGCTCTGTGTGAGCACAATACTTAAGCAATTACTCAGCGGTAGGCACTACTTTTCCCCATTCAGTGTTTCCCCACAAAAGACATTCTTTGGAGGAAATGCTCTGATCAAAATCCCATGCAGTAATATTGCTTCCATTCAACATTTCTCTATGTAAAAAGTTAATAAACCTTCAGAAAACATTATAAAGGGATGTTTTTGCACACAGACTTCCAAAAAGTAATAAAATGCTTGGGGGTAAGAGGAGGAAGTGAATTTTTTTTTAATCAGTAAGAGTTAGACAACTTTGCAACTTTAGGATCCATCTAAATGAAAAATATTGCCAAAATGCGAGATCAACACCAATTCATAACGAATATTTCTGACCTAAAAGCCACCAAAGGATAAAGAAATTTATGTAATAAAGGTTTTGATATTGATGCTAGCAAAATAAGCTTTTCCAACTATTCTTTTTTTTTTTTCTTTCTGGTTTCCAAGGAGATTGGGCTTTTGAATAAGGAAATGGTGTGGTATCAATTTACAAGGTGCACGAGAGGACGCAGCAAGGTGGGTCCTGCCCAGGGTTATTACCGCACAAAAGAAACCTCAAAAGTAATGTTCCACTTACCTTTCTCTGCAATAGAAAACCAGAGGCTGTGGGCACGTTTGAAGAGTTAAAACAGCGTAAGTAGATTAGCGAACCTCCCTGATAATTTGTGAAGTTTTATACAGAAAAGTCTCTGCAAAGCACCCATCAGAAACCCTTGGAAATATTTACAGCTCTCAGGCTGAGGGCAGCATTAGGCTCCAGTGGGTGTTGCAGGTTCGCCTGTGTATTCCTTCAATTCTCAAGAAATCTGTTCTTAATTTTGAGCCCCCTCCCTATCCTTCCAGCCAGGGAGAGATCTGCACCTCAACAGGAGGGACCAGTGAGAGGAGCAAGACTGAAGGGCTGGGGTATCAGGGTGTTTAGTTCTTGCAGGGAAAGGAGGCTGGGGACTCAAGGTGCCCAAATCACCAACCACGATTCCTCACCCACCTTCTTCTGCCTTGTCTTCCTTGTTGGGGTTTTCTTTCCTTTTTGGTGGGTTGGTGGCAGATGAATATCATGGCATGTGTGTAGAGGTCAGAAGACAACCCCATGGGGCCAGCTGTCACCTGTCATCTTTACATGCAGACCAGGGATCAAAGTCAGGCCATCAGGGTTAGGCAACAAATGCCCTACATGATAAAACATTTTGCTGCCCTGCGACTTAAATTTGTGTGTGTGTGTGTGTGTGTGTGTGTGTGTGTGTGTGTGTGTGTGTACAGGGTTGTTATGCACACATGAGTGTAGTTGTTGGTGGAGACCAGACAATGGAATTAATTTCCTCTGGAGCTAAAGCTACAAGAGACCATCAGGGCAGGAACTGCAAGAGAAGTATGTGCTCATAGCCAGTGGGACAACCCTCTAGACCCTGTATATATTTTTTAATATGCATTTGTTATCTTCTGCCTTTCTCTTCTTCTACCAGGGTGTTTTGATTTTCTCTTTCTTTAAAAACAAATACACTGTCAAAAAAAAAAAATGAACTCCATTCCCTTGCTCTAAATGGAACAGGGAACACAGATGTATGTTCCCCGTCCTTGATAGTGAGAAGCATTGGCTTAATTCACAAGGAAGGACCAGGATGTTTGTTAAGGCTTTTTCACTGCGACTTGGGTACACAAACCTAGAAGGGGGTAGGATCCTGTAGGCCTAGTTGTTCTTTTGGTGTCTACAAAAAAGGAAGATTCTTGCCATCAGAAGTGAACACCTATTCCACAGCACAGCCAAAGAGGAAGCATCTTCCTTTCCACTCCAACGCAGATATTCTGGGTGATACACACCTCTGACCTCAAGCATTGATCTTGTTCTTAGATGTCCCGAATGCCCTTATGTCCTATATATTCTTAGACTCTAATGTAGCTAATGGAAGCAAGACACTGGCTGGTGACTCAAAGTACGATCACAGAGTGTTTGAAAGAAGACTAAGAGCCGTGCATCAGGACAAACATTTGGTGGCTCCTAACATCCTTCCCCCAGCATACACATGTTAACATCTCTTGATCGGGGTCATGCCATGGTTTAATTGACAGCCATTCTCCTGTCTTAGCTGTACATGAAACAGCTCATCTTTTAATCAATGCCATCTGGTAGTCACTGAAATGTAGAAGGTCTGAAGGCATGGGAGTCAAAAGGAGAGCAAACTAAGAATAGCAGATTGTAGAAGATTGATCTGTCCCATGTTCCCAGAAATAAGATTCAGACTCAAAATATATTTTGGGACAAAAGAATATATCAAAACATCTTCTGGGATAAAAATAATTCTGGGATAGAGCCAGGCACGGGAGATTTGCCCAGGAAAATGGACAGGGTACCTGATCATAGAAAACCAGCACTTGGCAGAATGTGGGTTAAAATAAATGGGTTACATTATAATCTAGTCAGGGAAGAGCCTGGCTATATGGCCAAGGTATTTATGAATATGTTTTGAATCTGATTCTTATTTCTGGGAGCACGGGGCTGGGAGGAAGAACCAGACTGAACTTCAACAAAAGATCACGCTAGTAGCAGAGGAAACACCAGGGATCGAACCCTTCACCATGAAGGAGGGAGATGGTGTTGAGGCTGTGCTGTTTTGCTTTCAGAGCTGGAGAACCTGAGCTTCCATTGCCCGCTTGGACAAGTTGCCTGAGGAAAATTGTTCAACTTCGGGCTAGCTTGGCTACTCCTCTGGAATGCTCTAAAAGTTAAGGGCTTGACAAGCCACTGGGAATGCTGGTCTTCAGAGCCATGACTGGGGACAGTGGAGATCATTTGGAACACCTGTGGATGCCCCAGGTACCCCCTCATCAGAAGCTAAATATTCCCCATAGCCACGCTCTCGAATGCTCATGAATTTCATTGGTAACACTTTTTCCTTCCTTCCTTCCTTCCTTCCTTCCTTCCTTCCTTCCTTCCTTCCTTCCTCCCTCCCTCCCTCCCCCCCTCTCTCTTTCTTTCTTTCTTTCTTTCTTTCTTTCTTTCTTTCTTTCTTTCTTTCTTTCTTTCTTTCTTTCTTTCTTTCTTTTGACTAAGTTTAATTGCTCAGAAACAGCAAAGGGCATAGTGGCGGCTACAACCCAAATGACTCCGCAGGGCTCCCTGCTGTGCCCTCCAATTCTGTGTTCGAGATTTATCTCCACTCAGAATTAACGAGAAGAAGGAGGAGGAGAAAGGGGAGGAAATGCTAAATAGGTTCATCATATTACAACAAATTAAGTTCAGTTTCCACCGTGGCAGAATACCCAGGTGCATATTAACCAGGACGTTTACAGCAGTGGCGTTTCTCCAGCTGCCTTTCATTTGGTTTATGGGGTTCCATATCCTTGCAGCCTTTTGGGGGGGAGGGAAAAAAATCTAAGTTCGGGTGAGACATGTTGACAAGGGATGTTCCTCTCCTAAGGTTTAAAAAGTAGCTCAGTCGTAAATCGTGTCAGGTATGGTACAGTGCGTGCCTGTGCTCTCAGCTCTTTGGAGGTAGAGACTGGAGGATGAAGGCCAGCCTTGGCCACATACTGAATTTCAGACCAGCCTGGAGTCACACGAGACCCTTTCTGATTTAATAAAAAAAAAACAAGAGTAAGAAAAAGAAAGGGGAGTGGGGAGAATCAAAATCAAGTTGCTGTAAGGGATAAATCACAAGAGTCTGTCTAAAGATCGTATCATGCTTCTAATTCCATTATTCGATCAGCAAGCGTCTTTTATTTCTCAATTTTATCGTGTGTGTATGGGTGTTTCGCCTGCATGCATGTGTGTGCATCACGTGAGTGGCAGGCGGGGTTATTTTCCTCAGTGTGGTTTCTGGATGCTTGCTCAGCCCTGTCAGATGTGGGGTTATAACAGCAAATAATCTGACCAAGCCAGTTTTTTGATAAAACTAAATAAAACAAAGCCAACTCCCTGGCTTTGTGAAGCTCACGAAGGGTGGGTGCCTGCGGTTTCCACCCTCCAGCACTCCTTCCCACCGACCTACGTCAGCATTCCTCTGGGGTGCCATTCTCGGGCTTTGTGCGGGCACCAGGACGGCTGAATCAGAGCAGGAGACAGGGCTGAGGAGAGGGCTGGACCATTAAAGGCTAAGTAAGGCTTGCCACCGAAACGAACTCATGGCCTAAAAGAATCAGGGCGCTGTGGCTCCTTGCTACAGACCTGCTCATAACCAGGGAGAAGGCCGTAGGTTTTCAGGGCTTGAAGTTGCTGAGATGTAAAACTCGTGCTTCCTGCTCACTAGGCACACCCTTTCCTGAAGATACCCGGAAAACCTGGGATACACCACTAACTTCTTCCCGTCCTTTGATAGGCTGGAAATGTTCCTGCTCTGTGGTACTCAGGCTCTCTTCCCTTTATGTGTAGACAGTGTCCCACAGGGAACACTGTGAGCGTAGAGCGAGCATTGAAACCTACCTGCAGGGTACCAGCTGGGCCTTGGGCAAGATACAGCATCCTCGTTAGCTTCCGTATTCATCTACAAGGAACACGAGCCCATCCTCATGACATCCTACACAGCAGGAGCAACATAAACAACAGCCTTCTTTCTGTCTTCTCCTTTCTCTAACACTAAATTGCCACGTTGGCGCCATGACAAACCAATCTGGCCACCGATGGTCCATAGGTAGAAATAACTGGGGGGGGGGGGTGCCTCAAACAAGATTACTCTGGTTACAAGGAGTCTCTGTTTGACTCAGAATCCGTCCACACAGCGGAGACAGGCCGTTCATACCAATTTCTACTCCCAACAACCTGGAAATCTGTGTTGCAAAATGCTCATGGCAAACACAAAGCAAAGTTGGTTACATCCCAGCAATGCTCCCATATGCCCGGAACAGATTCGGTGGAAACGGGGTTCTGACTATGCACACTGAACTGGGCGGCAGATAACTGATAGGTACTGAGGGGTGGGGAGGGGGCGGCGTCTGAGTTACTTTTCTATCTCTGTGATAGAAAAAAAACAATGGCCAAGTAACACTTTGTTTGCCTTAAGGTTCCAGAGGGATAAGAGTTCATGATGTAGGAGAGAGAGCAAGTGGCAGATGGCCACAGAGCTCACTGAGAGAGCTTTCACCTCTCCAACCTTAAGCAGGCAGCAGAGAGACTGACACACTTCCTCCAGCAAGGCCACACCTACAAAACCTATTTAAATAGAGTTACCAACTGGGGACCAAGTATTCACTTGCCCCAGAAGGCAGGGAGGGCATTTCACTCAATCCACCACAACCAGCACCCACAAACCTACTCTCTTGGTAGGTAAAGCCAGCCTTGTTGCAGGAACTCCTGTGATGGATGGCCTGCTCCGAATTCGCTTCTGTCCTCTTGGAAATAAACACATCGGGGCTGTGTTCGGACTGCAGTAGGCTGACCTGCCTTCTGCCTTGTGTTATTTTTCTTGCAGGAAGCAAGCTCCTTTCTGCCAGAGAAGTCCCAGTTCATTCTCGGCTTCTCTTGCTGTTTAGTTTAAGGATGGTTATCTAGGTTCTGTGTTAAATCAGGACCTCCTACAGACAGACACCTAAACACCTCATGATTCTTCCTGGTAGTGGACAGAGGGCAGTTACAATCTGTCCCCCACCCACCCCCACACACAGGAGTATCAGTGTCAGAGGTTCCCCATGCCCCACAATCCAAGTAATGACATCTGGGACCCAGCAGAAATGGCTGAAGGTCTCCTTGCTGGCAAGTTCTGGCAAGTTCTTTTGGCCAGGGTTCTAGCTGAATCACTGCCTGGTACATTAAACTCTTGGAGACACCGCAGATTAGGAACTGTCCTGTCAGTGAATTTCTAAGTCAGTTAGAGTGCATTTTTGTTACTTGCAGACAAGAATCCTAACTTAACACATCCTTGTCCACCAAAGATTTCCAAATCTGCATCCTGGTTCTGACATCTCTGAATGTCGTTTCTTGTTCACAAACGAGCACCTGCACCTTCACCCCTACACATCTGCAACGAGGGAAGAGTTGAGTAACAGCTTTTCTGCTCACATAGCCATGGACGCTGCCTCCCATGTCCTGCTTCCTCAGTAGCAGCCACCAGCCTGGAAATCTATTCTGTATCATACCCCCTCCCCTTTCCTTTCCTACCTGCTATTTGTCTTTCAAGCTAAGGCCTGATATGCTCCAGAATAGCTTCCACCTTACTATTTCACTATGTAGTAAGAATGACCTTGAACTTCTGATTCTCCTGCCTAGCAAATGCTGGGGTTACAGGCATAGACCACCACTCAGATTTGTCCAGCGCTGGGGACTGAGCACACACTCTGTCAATTGAACCCTATCCCAAATACCTTGTGTCCATTCTGTCCCCCTGAGCTCAGTCGGGCAACAAATGCTATACACACTTAGGAAACTCTAGATACTGTGGACATGGGGATGGCCCCACAGGCACTGCCCAGGCTTCAAGGGGCCCAATTCCTGCTTTTAACAGTTTCCCAAACCATCTCAGATTCAAATATTCATCTTGTCTCTGAAATAAAGAGTGCAAACTCTTTGCCTTGGGCTGTTTTCCTCACCAGTCGTTCTGGGCTGTCTTCCTTTGATGTATTTTGAATCCTATCACGTCTCTTGTTCAGACACCCACAGTGGTTCATTATAGTGTTGCAAATCCAATTAGGAACCTGGATAGTGCAGCGCCCTTACCCCTGGCACAGCGGCTCTCAGGCTATGCTGCCTTTTAGGTCTGTGCTTTCGCTTGCCCAGACAACATGCTCCCTCAACTCTAACCTCAGGCCAGCAGAAATTGGTAGTCCCTTCACTTGACACACTTCTGTTACCCTTTGGAGAGATGGCTAGTGGTGTGAAGTATGTTGCGTGAGGTCTCTGTGGGGCTTGGCATTCTGCAGAGTCCCATGATGCCCTGAGCATGAGGGCAGTTCTTCTCTGTACTGAGACTGCTGTACTAGTGAACTAGAGGTGTTCTTTAATATACATTTATCTATCTATCTATCTATCTATCTATCTATCTATCTATCTATCTATCTATTTGCAAGTGAGTTTTCTCATCTAATTCTTGAAACTAGAAATTTCCTAAAGGCGTGGACTATGTGTTATTTCTAATTCTCTTTCCCTGTGGTTAGAATAAGGATAATGGTATAAATATTTTGATTTTGCTGTTTTGTTTACAAAGTACTACTGTCACAAAGATTCTAAACACCTCTCAGAGACATTTTTGATGTGAGGATTAGAGAAGTGAGGGAGCTTAGAGTTTATGTTCCAGATTAGGGAAAGCCAATTAACATCCCGGCTCTGAAATGTGTGTGTCCCAGGTTATTAGTCTGTAAATGGGGAATAGCGGTGGTGGTTTTCAGTTCATATGAATTAAATTGCATCCAGATATGAAATGTGCTCAGCGGGACCCTTTATGTGTAACAAACCCAGTTATTCCTGTGGCTTTGAGCGGTTGAGAATACAGTTCAGTGAGTGGGAGAGAACCTGCTTAACATGCACAATGCCTTTGGTTTGACTCCTAGCACCAAACAAACACAAACAAACAAACAAACAAACAAACAAACACCATTGCGGTTGTTGGTCTATATCTCTTTGGCAATACTCATCTTGATTTTTAGGGTTGAAGAAAGCAGGGCTTGCAGGGGTAATTTACTTAAGCACTCAAGACTCTCAGGCAGTGAAACAGGAAGTAAAACAGACCCTGAGATGCCAAAAGCACAGGGTCAGGGAGAGACCAATTATTCCTTCAGTCCATGAGGACGGAAGCAGTTGCACTCAGTTCCTGGGGAACATTTATGGCTGCTGCTCAAGTTTCCAAAAGACTCCAGAGCAGCAGAAGGACTGGTGTCTGGGAAGGCGATGGCCTAAACTGGTCTGAGTGGAGTACCCAAGGAGGAAGGTGGGAATTCTTCTCTGGTTACTCATGCCTTTACATCCTCAGGGCAGCGGTTCTCAATCCATGGATCATGACCCCTTTCGGGGATAAATGACCCTTTAACAGGGTTACCTAAGACCATCTGCATATCAGATATTTACATCATGATTCATAACAGTAGCAAAATTAGTATGAAGTAACAATGCAAATAATCTTATGGTTGGGGGGGTCACTACAACCTGAGGACCTGTATTAAAGGGTCACATCATTGGGAAGGTTGGGAACCACCACTCCAGGGGTCATAGGTGTTGTGTGAATTCCTTTGGAACGCTGGCCACTGTAGGGATACAGAAGGGTCCAGGTAAATGCTCCTCTCTTGGGCACTAAAACCATTCCCTATGCCATCCTTTCTTATTGGTGAGGAAGAGGAAGGCCAAGTCCTCAGAACATGATTTATTAAGACATCCATCCTGTCGAGCAATGTCATTGTTCCGTTGTCACACAACAGAGAAAGGAATGAAGCAACCTATTTACAAAGGACGAGACATATTTGAGGGTAGGGGTATAGCCCATGGGGAATCTCATTGAGAGGCTAAAGTAGTGGCACTATGAAGGTGCATGAGAAGCCAGGCTCAGGGACCCAGGCCCATGCCTGTACAGTGGAATAACAGCCCATACCATTGACTTGTTAGGGGTTAAGGGAGGTGATGAGCTTAGCCTCTCAGTTTTGTAACTGACACATATGGCATTCATGATGCACTGCTATGGCTGCCTTGGCTCAGCCCCCCCAGTGGTTTCCAAAGAGTTCAGCAAGCTTGGTTAGAGGATGCATTCACATGGAGATAAGGGGTGTCACCCCATGTGACCTGGGCACCCTCTTCAGAAATTAACTACCCAACCTTGAAGAGCATTTCTGTCTTCACTACCCTTCCACATCGTCACGATTTCCATGCTGCACAGTATGCCAACTGTAAATCTTTATGTAGCTCATCCTGTACATGTGCATCTGTGCTATCAGGCTCCAAGTTAAGTCAGGAAATGGTGCACCCCAGAAGTGGGCATTCTTTGTTTCCTAGCATCCCAGATTTGGTTAGTTTGTTCTTTGAGAGCTGAACTTGGCTTGCTCTGCTCAATTTATTCCTTTATTTTTGCACTGTTGAGTAGTGAGTGTCTTAGTCAGGGTTTCTATCCCTGCACAAAACATCAAGACCAAGAAGCAAGTTGGGGAAGAAAGGGTTTACTCAGCTTACATTTCCACATTGCTGTTCATCACCCAAGGAAGTCAGGACTGGAACTCAAGTAGGACAGAAAACAGGAGCTGATGCAGAGGCCATGGAGGGATGCTACTTACTGGCTTGCTCAGCTTGCTTTCTTTTAGAACCCAAGACTACCAGCCCAGAGATGATACCACCCACAATGGGCCCTCCCTCCCAACCTTGATCACTAATTGAGAAAATGCCTCACAGCTGGATCTCGTGGAGGCATTTCCTCAAGAGAGGCTCTTTTCTCTGGGCTAACTCCAGCTCTCCAGCTTGTGTCAAGTTGACACACAAAACCAGCCAGTACAGGTAGTAAATTCAGGGCCTTGTGATTGCTAGGCAAGCACTCTACCACTGAGCTATGCCCTCCGCCCTAAAAGATAAAAAGAAAAGGCATTTAGAACTTTGACACTGTCTGCCTGTATCGGGAGGTATTTCGTGTTCTAAGGTGCTTCTGAGGTCAGAGGAGCTGTACTAAGAAGAAAGATGGTCAAAATGATAAGGAAAGGGAGGTGGGGGTATTGGGCAGGTGTACCAGCTATCTAAGAAAAGGTTCTATAAGACATAACTTATTAACAGAGGGGGGTCTAGAGACTTTGGGGTCACCTCCACCTCTGAGGAGTCCTGAATATGCAGGTCTTCTTTTCACTTCCTTTATGAAAGTACTCAGGATGGATAGTGCTGTAAACTAAGTTCAAGCCCCAACCCCCACCCCTCAAGCCCAGACTCGTGTGTGTTAATGGCTTACTCCTCAGCTTGGGGATATTTGGAGGCAGTAGAACTGTTGGGAGATGGGCCCTAATAGAGGGTTTGGTGGTATTTGCAAGCATCATGGACTTTACTCCTTTCTACTTCTTTTCCCTTTCTTATCCTAGTCCTTGGGTAAACGCTTTCAATCTGAGCTCCTGCTAGAATGATCAACCTCACAACAGCCCCAAAGTGATGAGATCAATTCATTAAGTCTGAAGTCTCTGAAACCATGAGACAAACTAGCTTTTCTTCTTTTTAAGTTGATTGCCTTGGGCATTTTGTTACAGCAGGGAGCAGCTGACTGATATACCATTCATGTTCTAGGACTTCCATATAAGATTTAGGCTTCCAAATTAAATTTTCCCTTAATTTATAAAACCTTGGCTGGAAATGACATTAACTGTTGATGAGGACTCCTCTCTTGTCACTTTGAGATTTCACGTATAAATGCAAGAGAAGGGCAGGGCTGTCAAAGCTCACCTGGCAGGAAGAGACACACTGAGAGAGGCTGGAACATAGTTAAGGTCACTCCAACCAGCTCAGGTATCCACTGAAATAGTCCATAGGGAAACAGAGTGGCACCCTCAAAACCTTTCCACCTCAAATCTAGTCCTTTTGAAATGGTGGCAGAGAGGGGTGTCTTGGAGGGAAGAATAGACTTAACAGTGTGACTTCTAATCTGGTAACCAAAGGACTAGATTCAGTTTACATAAGGTAATTAACCTTAATGTATGCAAATATTCAAGGCCTTTGGGTTCACTGCCTTAAGTTCCTTCCCACTGACTGTAGTTCTTACAGTAGGGCTCGGGGCTATGTACCTTTAATAAAAAGAAAATATTAAATGTGGCCTGATGCATGCACATCACTTTATAATGTTACACATGGACTCTCCTGACAGAATATAATGTGTAATAAAAGGGCCCACAAAAGGAAAAATTTAAATGAGGTTAAAGACAAAATAATATTCTTAATGGGACTGTAATTGTGTTCTCTCACATTTCTCTCACAGAAATATTCTCCCATTCATGCAAGAGGAGCGATTCCCTGCATCCCCAGTGAACCTGTTATGACAGAGGCAACTTGATGAGCTGGTTCTAGCTGGTTTGAAAGAAACCAAACTTGGTTTTCAAGACAGTTAGAACTAAGTATAGCTTGCCAAGGGACTGGGGGATGCAAAAGAAAGATATCTCCACTGGAATTTGCAAATCATGATCTTTTGTTTTTCGGCCTTATTTGCAAATTATGCAAATTTTGTTGACATTTGGCTAGGCAATTTCTTGTCTCCTTTGCTGTCTGTCTGCTGTTCTTATTAAAGTAATCTTGAACTGTTCTTATAATGCTGGTATTTTTAACAAATGCATTCAAACGTACTTCAATTGCTTGGAAAATCTTTAAACAGGTCAGAAAATTATGTCTCCAACTCTGAGACAAGTGCCACGTGTGTATTGTTTGTACTAACAGATGAAAAATTCAAACGATTTCTAAAATGTTCTTCATGTACAAGTTTCTTTAGAAAGACCTTCTTATGTGTCAAAATGTCAACTTTACCTTTAGGGAACAGATGAAGTGTGTTTATTTGTTCAAAATAACCTACTTGGTAACATTTGTCATCATGGTAAAGGTCTGAAAATACAAAACACTTCTATTGTGTAAAGAGAAAATGTGGAACTCTGGGTAGTTCAAGAAAGTTCCATGATAACTTCGAGCCCTGGGTACAAAGTTCCCATCATCCTCTTCTGTGAGGTAATGTCATCCTTAACCACATATAGCTTCTGGGCATCTGAAGAGGCTAGAAGTATGTATGACAGTCCATCTTTTGCCTGTTGCCCCAGGAAACCACCCTCTGGTGGCAATGACTATTCAGGTACATGTGGCAGGCATGTTGGTAAACATCCAAAAGGACATCTTTTGGATGAAAATTAAATGTATGAGTTCTTAAAATGCCCCAGTGTGTTCACACTTGTTTGGAATCTTCTATAGGTGACTCTGGTCTCCAGTAGCTTCTCCCACCTCCCGGTGTCACCACAGGCTGCCGACTAGGCTTTTAACACTAGGTTTTTTTGGGGAACATTCCTGGCTAATCTACCTCAGAGATTTATATACTAAAAATTGTAAAATATTGATGAAATAAATTAAAGAAACACAGAATACTGGAGACCACTGTTCAGGTCCATATGTTAGAAGACCCAAAACTGTTAAGATAAAGACACCCTCTATAGTAACTTACAGATTCAACAACATTCCCATCAAAATCCCAACGGGCTGTTTTTCTTGAAGTTGCCAATAAAAGATATATGGAAATATAATAGTTCAAAATAATCTCGGGAAGGAACAATAGCAGAAGATACAGAGTAGGCAAATTAAAAACTGACAACCAAACTCTGGCAATCAAGTCTGTGGTTTTGGGGTAAGAAGCATAAAGAATGATACAGTAGGGCACAGTCTACACATAAACTCGGCCACCTTTTAAAGTAAGAGAAAGAAGCTTGTGTTGGTATTTACGTGACGTTAGATCTGCCTGGTTTCTTAATCGTCATGAGATTTCACATCTAGCCTCACTCATCCTGTGTCCTTTTCAAACCCAAGGAAATCATAATCCTAACCCAGTAGGGCAGTTTGTGAGAATTATCCAACATATACAGGTATGATGCCTGGTGCCTGGTGTGATGGGTGTGAACCCACTTGATGGGATGCCTGGTGCCTGGTGTCTGTTCATAATATACTAAAAGTATGTCAGTAAGAATGTCATGAGGAGGGGTTGGGGATTTAGCTCAGTGGTAGAGCGCTTGCCTAGGAAGCGCAAGGCCCTGGGCTCGGTCCCCAGCTCCGAAAAAAAGAACCAAAAAGAAAAAAAAAAAAAGAATGTCATGAGGAAGCCATCATGTCTCCTCAATCTATCCCTACCTTCCTTTTAGCCCCGATTTTGGAAACGGTAAATCCCTTTCATCTTCCAGTAGCTCTTTAAGCAGTGGGTTGAAACAGACTGAGGCTGAATCTGTTCAGCTGTGGAATGTGCTGTCATTAATTATTAATGTTTGCCAGGAGCACGGGAAGAGAAATGGCAGCAAAGTTCCCAGGCACTAGTAATCCTCACTACATGCAAAACTCTCCTTCAGGACTCACAGAGTGTCTCCATGTTCACTGTAGGAGCACGCTATATATGTAGTTTCTATAATGTCTCAGGGAGTCCACCAAGGTCTGTGGAATAAAGTGAACCTACAGACAAGTGAGGGTTTTTTTGTTCTTTGGTTGTTGTTTTGTTTTTTAATGTTTTTCTGGTGGGGTTGCTAGAACAGTTTGATCAGCAAAAGCTACTTAGAAGGAATCAACATTAGAACAGTAGGTAGGTCTTTCTAGATTAACTCAGGCTGAAGAAGGGACGCTGAGAGGTCTACAGCTATGAAGAGCAGTGGTTCTAACCTGTGGTTCGTGACCCAGTTGGAGGTCACACATCAGATATCCCATACGTGAGATATTTACATTCATGATTCATAGTAATAGCAGAATTACAGTTATGAAGTAGCAATAAGATAATTTTTTATGGTTGGGGGTCACCGCATGAGGAAGGTTGAGGACCACGGCTATAAAGGAGGATGGGTCTAAGAGGATAGGATCCCCGGGTGAACAGACGGGAGAAGAGGTAGAAGTACCAATCATGAGAAGACTGCTGGACCACAAGGTAAAGCAGGCAACCTGTAAATCATGGAAGCAGAGGCTGTCTAAATTTTAAAAACCAAGTAAAGGGGTATTTTGTCCTCTTAAGCCAAAATAAAACTATTTGGTGGGCTGGGAGATGACTCAGTGGGTAAAATGCTTGCCGTGCAATCTGGAGGATCTGAGTGTGACCCATTTAAACCCGTATGCAGACGTGTTCATCTGTAACCCTAGCACTCCTACATGATGGAGGGCAGAGGCAGGAGGATTCCTGGAGGCTTAGGAGCTCGCTAGTCAGCCTGGTGTATGCACCACTCAGTAACAGAGATCTTGTAACAAGGAGATGAAAAGTAAAAGGCCAACTCTGACCTCCCCAGTATCCTGTGGTACGCACGCGCCCATACTCTCATACATTGTGCCGAGAATGGTCCCCATAGACTCATTCATTTTCCTACTTAGTTCTCAGTTGGTAGAATATTGGAAGGGTTAGGAGGTGTGGCCTTGTCGGAGGAGGTGTGTAACTAGGGGTGGGCTTTGAGGTTTCAAAAGCCCCCCCCCCGTGTGTGTGTGTGTGTGTGTGTGTGTGTGTGTGTGTGTGTGTGTGTGTGTGCCTGATGTCTGTAGATCAAACCCATGCCTGCCTGCCTGCTTGCCTGCTGCATTTTCACGACTACAAAGTGCTCAAACGTCATGAGGTCAAGGCTGGGTGTTGTGACTCACACCTGTGGGCCCAGCTGCACAGGAGGCTGAGGCAGGGTAATTGCTTGCCTGGAGGAATCCTCAGCCAGCCTGATCATCACGGTGAGACTGCATCTCTTTTTAAAACATCGTACAGATTGCCGCTTGTTTACATCCCATTTTGCTACTAATGAAGGCAGCTGGTCTGGGCGAAATCTTACCTTGTATGGCTTGGCACTGAAACTTGATGGAGTAAGACTTTAAAGATCACCCAACTTGTCTAACTTTCTAACTTAAGAGATTTGGGGAAATTTCCTTTTGATATTTTAATGTAAACCGCAACTCCCTAGAGTGGCGCACCATTAGATCCCCAATATGCCACATCAGAGACTTTTCCTTTTGCGAATTTAAATGGATGACTGTTTGCTGAGTTAGAGAAAGCTGAACTACCCTGCTTCCCTGTGAACCTTACTCAAGACAAAGCTTGAACTAAGGATGAATGCAAGCTGTGTGTTCACACACAGAACAACTATGTGTTTATGCATGCACATTGTAATTAATGGATAATTACAATTTAATGTCCACCATTAACTGTTGGGTAATGTTGATCGTTTCAGTGTAAACAGGTAACAGAAAAACACCCACGCAAAGTTGTTAAACACACCTTTGATTTCCGGACTCTTAACTTCTATGCCTGACTCAATAAACGAAATCGTTTAGTGTTCTCTGGAGGAGAGAGATTTTCTACTCTTCTGTTTTATAATGTACGTTAGTCAACCCTAGAGTGATGTCAGATATAAAGTTACATATTAGTCAAGTATGGAGTATTGTCTGCTCTGTGTACATAGTGTAGCTACACAGAACAAGCCTCTCCAGAATTTGAAAAAGTCTAGGAAACAGCTCTCCTTGTCCACAATTAAGTTCTGTGTCTACTGAGAAGTCAGACAAAAGAGTAACAGGCCAGAAGTAGATGACTTCTTTCCCCCTAAGCTGTAGGAGAATGCAGTTACACACAAGGCAGTTGGGTTTGTTGACACTGAATTTCACCTCAGCATGGACAGCCACAGATGAAGCCTTCCTAAAGCCACAGCATGGAGGATCACACCTGCAGAAGGAGAAAGTGCCCTTATCACTTGGGCTGTGATTTAACTTGACGAACAAAAGAAATTCATTTCTCATGATTCTGGAAACTGAGAAGACCAAAATTAAGAGCGACCTCTGTCTGGTAGAGACCTGTTCTCTGGTCCATTGGTGGTAACACCTCACTGTTTCTCACATGCTAAAGGAGCAAGATCTATCTCTTCCTCCTCTCCTCTCCCTCCTCCTCTCCCTCTCCCTCCTCCTCTTCCCCCTCCCCCTCCTCTCCCTCTCCCTCCTCCTCTTCCCCCTCCCCCTCCTCTCCCTCCTCCTCTCCCTCCTCCTCCCCCTCCTCCTCTTCTCCCTCCCCCTCCCCTCCCCCCCCTCCTTCCCCTTCCCCCCTCCTCTTCCTCCTCTTCCTCTTCCTCCTATAAGCCAATAATCTCACTGAGGAAGCTATACCTTGGGGACCTAAAGTCTTCTGTAAGTCTTCGCCCGCTAATTCCATGACTTTGAAGGATTTTAGCCTAAGAACTTGAGGGGGCCAGTGAAATTGGATACAAACACTCAGATTACAGCACAGAGAAGAGCTTCACACTCCAGCAATGCCTTTGAGGGTCACCAAGGACACTAAGGTAATTCCTCCCTTCTCTTCCCATTGTAGCCCTAATGGGTGTCAAATTTTTAGACGATGACAGCACAAATTCAGGGAAGGATGATAAATATTGAATCAAACAAACATCAAAGCATGGAAGAAATGTGATATCATTCAT
The DNA here is from genome assembly GCF_021556685.1 of Rattus norvegicus. Taxonomy (NCBI): domain Eukaryota; kingdom Metazoa; phylum Chordata; class Mammalia; order Rodentia; family Muridae; genus Rattus; species Rattus norvegicus. Next base: position 33,175,490 of record NC_141547.1, read on the forward strand.
GTGCATATAACTCCACCAAGAAATGGTTTTGTTGTTGTTATTGTTGTTGTTTTTGGTTTTTGGGGTTTTTTTTTTTTTCTGTTTGCTCACTGTAATAGTCTCCATGTTTCAGGGAGGTACCCATTACACTTTATTTAATTAAATTAACGAATGACATCACCAAACAGGGAGAGGAGACAGGAGTGGGACACATGCGGGGCTCAAACCTCGTGGAAACAAACCATCTCTTCCCCTGTAGATCTGAAAGATATTTTTCAAACAATAATAACAGACATTCTACAGCAAGCTGTTTTATTTGGCAATTTTGTGCCCTTTAGCCATCATGGAAATATCTGTGCCTATGCAAAAAGAATGGTACCCGTTACTCACGTTCATTGACCATGGGTTGGGTCCCGGAATTCTTCATCCTAAGCTCCATACAGTTTCATTTCCACCCCAGTTCTCACTCTATTGACTGCTATGTTGATTTGCTGATATCTCCCTATACGTCTCTCTCCTCTCCCTCCCTCCCCTCTCCCCATCTCTGTTGGGCAAAGTTTCTCCTCTGAGTGATTTAGTTTCCACATCTATAAGATGGCGATAATAACACTTAACTGGTGTATTGAGGCTAAGTGGGATAATAAGCGTTCGCACTCGGCACAGTGTCTGGAACCCAGTCCGTGGTTAGCAGAGTGTGTGGTAATTGTCCTAGTCTTGGCTACTAGCATTGCAAATGCTAGTAACCTTTGTGTTGGGCTCTGCACACTGTCAGCAAGGATGCTGGCTTCTGATGCCCATTTTCTGCCAGGTAGATTGGACTTGGCAGACTCTGAGGGTAGCTTCTTCCTAAACCCAGGAGTCTGGATTTTTATCCCACGCTTAACTGAAAATTGATGTGTGTGTGTGTGTGTGTGTGTGTGTGTGTGTGTGTGTGTGTGTGTGTCTGTGTGAGTGTTCATGTGTGTGCATGTGTATGTGCATGTGTCTCTGTATGTGTGCAAGTGTGCAAGTGTTCAATGTGTGTGCATGCATGTGGGTATGTGTAGAGACAAGCCAGAGGGTGTTGTCGGGTGTTTTCTTCTATCATTCTCCTCCTTATTTCTGAGACAAGGTTTCTCAGTAAATCTGGAGTTCACCATTTTGGCTAGACTAGCAGGAGCCTAGATCCCTCCTGTCACGGCCTCTGTAGAGCTGTGATTACAGATGTGTGCCACCACACCTGGCTTTTTACATGGGTGCGGGGGATTCTGAGCTCAGGTCCTCATGTTTGCATGGCAAGCACCTTACTACCTGAGCCTTCTCCCCAGCCCCCACTTCCCATTCTCTATGGAGTGCTAGTTCCTGCCCAGCCTTGATTCCTGAGATAAAGGTACATGGTGACATCTCAGATGAAGAAGATATTGTAAACCCAGTACTGTGTAGACATGCAAGACATAGACTAACACTCTAAGCTCCAAGTCCAACAGTATTTATCTTCCTTGAGAAAATTTGAACCAAATAGTATATTATAAATTTGTCATATATATGTCATATATATGTATATAATCTGACAAATATATATGTATAAGACATATATACATAAGACACACACACGCACACACATATATATATATGACAGATACACACATATATATGATGAATAATAATCAACCTGGAAGCCAAAATATCACCCTGATCTACTGAGAAACCTGATATGGAAGAGAGGCTGATATGAGCAGACTTCCTCATCCTGAATCCTAGACCGAGTCAAGCTAACCCACCCAGCAACCACAGTCTGGCCTGCGGGGATGAGTTAGGCTACCTAAGAGCTGTTGCTTACATGAGCACAGATCTCAGCTTCTACTGTAAATGTCTACTGCTGCTATTGAGAAATTTGCCCTGTCAAATTAAGGTGAAGGGGCTGGCCATTGAGAGTAGCATGAACCAGTGTGGCCTACTATGGCCTACGATTATTTCCCAAGCTAAGGAATAGTGTCTCTATCACACACACACACACACACACACACACACACACACACACACACACACATTCCTTAAACCCCCTGAACCTTGGTTTCCATTAATCCTAAAAGTAATAGAAGAAAAGTGCAGGGAATACAGTGAAGGGATCCAATACTCCTTTTCCCTGTGGCACTACCACATTCAGGTACTTCCCCCAAAATCTCTAAGAGAAACAAAAGTGCCAAGGATGTATTAGATGCCTTTGGACACCTATGACTTGAGAATCCACAGTTAACCCATTGATCCTTCCGTGGGCTTCTGTGGCAAATATGTTAGGTAGCAGCTCCCACCCTTTCTCCTGGTTTCCCTCCCCTCCCCTTTCCCTTCTCTTCTTTCCTTCCCCTCCCCTTCCATCCCTTCTCACCCCTCCCCTCCCTTTTTCTTCCTTTTTTTCTCCTCTTCCCTCCCTCCCTTTCCTCTCACCTCCCCTTCCTCCCATTCCTGTCCTCCTCCATTTTCATTTTTTCTTTTCTTGCCTCTTTTCTTCCCTTCTTCTCTTTCCCTTCCCTCCCCTTCCCTCCCCTCCTCTTTCCTTCCTTTTCTCTTCTCTTCCTTCCTCCTTTCCTTCCTCCTTTCATTCCTCAACCCCTCCCTTCCTAGCTTTTCTTGTCAAGGTTCCATGAGCAGGACTAGATGGCTTGATGCCAGAGAGGCACCAAGGTGAATTCACACAGATTCCCTTAAGGGAAAATGTAAAACTGCTAATAGCTTGTTTGCAGAGATCGGAGGGGTGGAAAATGTAAGCTGAAAGCCTTCTGCGAGCTCCAGCTTGCTTTCTGGGGAGAAGCTGTCCTCAGAGTTCCAAGATTTCATTTCTCCTGCACCTGCCAGAAGGCCGTGGGCGGAGCTCACTGGTTCTCATTCTCAGTTTCAGTGCCACTGGAAAAGGCACAAGGCTAAGTCTTCTGTCTTTCCTAGAGGCTGGGACTGTTGGGTGTTGAGTATTTTCTCTTTCAGTGAGGCGTCACCGAGCAAAACCTGCCTAGAGATGTCAAAAGCAGGTAGGCAATGTGGCTGAATGTGTAGGACATGAAGTCCCTGAGGAAAGCCCTGGAAGATCACAGTCATTTTTCATACTCAGCTCAGATCTGACCCCCTAGAACCATCAAAGGTGGTAACATTGACCCATTCGTCTATGATTGTCTGTCTCCCCACAAAGACATGAGTCATCATATATACATACATGTCGTTTGAAGCATACATGAGTCTTTGAAGCACCCATGCCAAGAGCAGTGCTTATAGCATAATAATTAGAAAAACGAATTTGCTAGGGGACCAAACTGGGGGCATGGGAGGGCACTTCTGGCCTTCACATAATAGAAAAGGGCACAGGGCACAAGGGACTGAGTGTCTTGCCTGTCTCACAGGTAGAGGCTCAACAGGATTCCAACCGGCTGCATTCTTCATCTTCCTTAACTTCGATTTCTCCCCCGCCCTACTCTTACTTTAGATCTTAAACACAGAAATCACTATTTGGATGAAGACTTTCTGGTCAACAGTGGAAAACTCTGTACCCCTATCTAGGCAGTGTCTCACATTTCCTCCCCCTCTCCCCTCTTCCCCCCAGTCCCCATCACCACCCCCAGCCCAGCCTGAAATCACTCGTCAGTCCCTCTGTGTTCATGGGTTGCATGAGGGTAGGATTCTCCTCTGCTGTGCTCACTGTGGCAATAAGTACTGTAATAACCCTACTAGTCACAGTACTGGCTGTTGAGGAAGGAGTGGGAAAGACTGGGGTCCCCTGCTTTTAAGGGCAATTTTCATAGGCTGGAGACAACCCTAGTAAGTTGCAAGGAGAGGGGAAGAGAACACTAAATTTGTGCTCTTAGCCACCAGTTTTGTTCTGGCCCCTTATCTATGTGGTTTCAAGAAAGTTTGCTTGAGTCTCCGTTCTTCCGTGTATCGGTACTAGCCATGTGGCACGGTTTCCATAGAATCAATATATGTAGGGACCCAATAAATGTAATGTCTCCTTCGCTATCAGTACCCGAATCTGAGAAGCCAAGGGAAAGAAGGAAGCCTCTTGGAAAAGATGCTAAGCTAAGAAGGTAGAAGTGAGAAGAAAAGGGCAGCAGGCTAGACTGCTGGTGAGAAGGGACCTCCGTGGCTTGTCTGGCTTGAACTGCAGCACGAGATGCACCGGAAGTGCTGTGAACCGGGAAGATACTGAGCTCATCCCTGAAGACAGGGTGCAGATCAAGAGGTATTCCCTCAGCAAGAGTAAGGCGAACCCCTGGAGTCCAGACACAGGTCACACAAGAATGGGATGCTTCTTGTCCCCCCTGTTCAGTAGATGGAGCTGTCACATGACCAGGCGAAATGCTCCTTGAAACCGCACAATGAGGGCAGTGCTGGCGGTGGGAGCTGTTTTCTACCACAGGATCCAACCACAGTGCCGATTTGCAGCCTCCCTTGGATTCCCCTGTGAGCAGGGCAGAATCACAGGAGAGAAGAGCTGCATGCGGTCAGATTGGGAGCTTGCTGCCTGGCTCCAGGCTCCTCTGCCAGCGCCCCCATCATGGTTAACTGACCACAGTTCGCGCTGAATGGCTAAAGACCCAACCTCGTCAGATCTGGAGTCTTGTTTCACTGCTGTGCCTTACTGGTTAAGATAAGTCACTTAACGTCTGTAAGTTCAGTTTCCCCATGAATAAAAAGGAGCCTTCTAACAATAGCTCCTGATTTTATTGCTGATGCTTAATAAATAATATTCTCACTGCTGGAGGCAAAATATTCTGCTTCAAATAGCCGACATTCTACAGAGAGGGATGGAAGAATCGTAGTATTAGGATAAATAGGGCACATTAGCCGTGGTAAATACTGAGGAAGGAAACAGAAGCAGGAAAGACATGTGAAATAATGCTGGTGCAGTGGAGAAGAATGTTTTCAGAATTAGCCAGGAAAGGGGACATTTTGTTGCTATTGTTGTTGCTGTTGTTACTGTTGTTGTTTATTGTTGTTCATTGTTGTTAGGGCTAATGATTAAACACAAGACCTTGGGCAAGGGTTGAACCACTGAGCTACACTCCCCTACAGCTGACTTGAGCTATAGCAATCCTCCTGCCTTTGACTTCCAAGTGCTGGCATTAGAGACAGGAACCACCGTGGCTGGCTTTGGAAGCTTCTAATGGCGACCTTGAGGAGATAAGGAATGGGGTTCTGATCCAAGTTCAACCTCCACCCATGCCACATGAGCAAGTCAGTGAATCGTCTTGTGATTTTGTGTTCTTTTTCATCAACCGAGCACTAGGGGTAGAGTTTGTTTCTTGAAGTGATATTCCAGTTGAGTATTTTCTAATTACACAAGGCAGCCCCTGCCCTTAGCGCAAATGTTGCAAAGGTGAACGTGACATATAAGGCCCTGAATTAGTTACGTTTCTCATTGCTGTGACCATATGCGTGACAAGAAACAACTTAAAAGAAAGGCTTGCTTTGGCTCACAGTTGGAAGGGATCGGCCCATCACTGTGGGGAAAGAATGAGGTGGCTTGTCACATCGCTGCATCTCCAGTCTAGAAGCAGAGAGTAAGCAGCAAATGGGGCTGAGGGATGAAACCTCAGGACCAGCCTACAGTGACCCACTCCCTCTGGTGAGGCTCTTTCTCCTAAAATCTCACATTCTCCCCAAACAGTATCACCTGCTTGGGACCAGGTGGTAACACACATAGGTGTAGTGGGGGACATCTTACTTTCAAACTGCCACGTGGTATGTATGCTCTTTGGACCTCATATTTGGGGGTGGGGGAAGAATGAGTAAACAGGGTTGGCTAATGAAAGTCACTATCTTTGATTGAACTAAGAGCTCTGAAATGAGCTGAACACATAAATGTCAACAAATTGGAAGTCTGACTAATTTTTTGGCGGGTGCTGGGGATAGAACCCAGTGCCCTGTGCATGATAAGCCAGCCCTCTGCTGCTGAGAAACACTGCCCTGGAAGGTAGTTTTTTTCAATACAGTCATGTCTCGCTCTGTGACATCGCCTCTGTGGATCAGGGCCATGAAGAAGTAGTAGTGGGCTTGAAGAGGAAGCCAGCAACCACTGGGGAGGTGTAGGAACAGAACCAGGCATGACAGGGACAAGAGTCTTGAGGAAAGCCTCCGGGCCCTGCCCAGTCTTGGTGATTATAGCTTGTAGAGTCAGAAACTGTGTGGAGTCCTTGTTCCAGACTAGCACACTTGGACTGCCATTGCCAGTCACTTCTCACTGCCACCGTATTCTTTTAGACACTTCCCCAGGCTTGGTGGGGTTTGTACTTCTTGCCACCAGAATTCTCTACTTGCTAGGGGTCTTCCTTTGGCCACTACCATATTCCTTCCCTGCTAGATCTCAACCCTTTGATTTCCCGGACCCCCATGGCATCTAACCTTCCACTGTAAGCTTGACTTTATTGCCTTCCCAGGCATGGTGGCTCCTACCGCAGGCTGTGTTTCATTAGCAAACACTTTACACCACTGTCAGGCCACTGATGCAGACTGTTGATGAGGGAACACAGTCCCTCCCTGGGGTGACCTCGGTCCATTGTGTGGCTTTGTTTATCATCTTTTAATCATTACAACTGTTAGTCTCTAACCTGACTTCATCAGGTTCTTCATCAGCAGACAGCCATGCTGACACCTGATGACAAGATTAGGAAAACCTGCTTTGTTGTAGGACTCGGTGTCCAGGTTAAGAAACTTAAGTCTCAGAACACAGCAGTGGTGGTGCACACCTCTAATTCCAGCACTCAGGAGGCAGTGGATCTCTGAGCTTAAGGCCAGCCTGGTCTATAGCGTGAGTTTCAAGATATCCAGGCCTACACAGACAAACCCTGAATCAGAAAAATTAAATCAAATCAGATCAAAACAAAACAAAGAAATTGTTCAGTTGGTTCTCTATCCCCGTAAATGTCTCTGCCCTGAGCCTGTATCTAGTGGTCCCTGCCTGTGGCTAGCTCTGGTCATCACAGGAACTTGCTGTTTTTAATCTGATGTCCTGATTATGATCTTTACCTTCTAAACTTCTATAATTATTAATCTTCATAATCGACTTGGTCTAAGTTCCTAGCAGTCTAGTCTTCTCTAAGATAACAACTGCAAACCCTGTATAAAATTAATAAGCGAAACCAGATACAATAAAGCACACAGACATACATATGCTTGGAGGCCCCCACAGACACGTGCACGCATGCGCGCGCACACACACACACAGACATGCACTCATTGATCATGAGTTAATCTTTATTGTCAACATCTTGGGATTTAACATCACCATGAAAATGCACCTCTGGGTGTGTCTGAAGTTGTTTGCAAAAAGATTTAACAGGGCAGGGAAGACCTACTCTGAATGCAGGCAGCCCCATCCTATGGATTGAGGTCTAGACTGAATACAGTAGAGAGTGAGTAGAGCACCAGCATTTGTGTCTTTCTCCTCCCTGCAGATGATCAGCTGCCTCATGTCCTGCTGGACCTTCCTGCGGTGATGGATGTCCCCTTAAACAACCAGCCAAGATAAGCTGTTCCTTAAGCTGCCTTTGTCAAGCATTTTGTCCCAACAGGACAGGGGATGGCTGTGCATGTTTTCTCCCTTCCCCTTCATGAGTATATTTGTTCATTCTGTGTTGCTTTTCATGAGTATATTTGTTCATTCTGTGTTGCTTTCTATGAACTCCATCACAATGTGGCAGACACTGGAAGGGATGCTTGGGCTTCTGATATGAGGTGTAGGCTCCTAGCAGACTCCCTCTCTGCAGAATAACATCTACAGACTCTAGACAAAAATGAAAAGCCAGAGCAAAATGAAAACACCAGTCCTGAAGAAAACTTAGTCCATAGTGCTAACATTAATCTTGACCTCTTCCTCCTCCTCCTTCACACCCTCATGCTGGAGACTGAACCCAGAGTGTGTGTATGCTAGGCACTCAGTATCCCTGAGCTATACCTCTGGCCCGAAGGAGGGTATTTAAAAGAAAAGAAGAATAACTGAGATTGCCTTGGCAAATCACAAGACCACTTAGAGCCCTCTTTACATGTTACTTGGTTCATCAAAAAGATTGGTCAAACTGAAAATTTTAGAGAATTGTCTTAATGCTTTAAACATCATCCGAATGGAAAGATGGAGTTGGTACCCTTTCACCCACCTTGTGATGGAAGGCCCAGAGCTGTTCATGGGCCATGGCCTTCCGATTAGTGTTTTAGGTTGAATTTCTTACATGGGTGAGCCCACCGTGCCGTCCACACGGTTTCCTGTTTGACTTTTTAAGTGGAACGAGATGCTGAAAACATACCAGCGAGCTGTTCACACATAGTCCACAACATCTGAGGACAGTTCGTTTTCTCAAATCTTTCCAAAGCATCCATTCTACATTTCACAGGAATGCTATTCCCTTCCCAATTTGGCTTATCCTATGTAATGCGTATGTCTCCATTAAGTGCATCATGGCCATCAGTGTGGCAGAAGCAAGGCACTCTTGGCAAACCTGTAGCTAGAGAGAAGCACTTGAACCCTGTAGAGAGCAACTGGCCATCTAAAGAATTCCTGTGAGTCAACGAATGCACAGAGAGAACAGGACACCTCCATCAGTCGTTCTAATGAAGAAGAAATAGTGTGGTTCACATGGCTGCTGCCGAGCCTACAGTAACTCTTAGTGTTGCCTCACCCAGAGCAGCTATCCCAGTGTCATGAACTAATTTCTAGATGGGAAACAAGAAAGTGCCCATAGGAGAGACATAGTGAAGTCATCAGATCTACCAGAATGCCACAAACACTCCAACTGAACTGATCTTTATCTAGTTCTGTGAAGAACGTGTCATTTCTAGGTCACATGTTCTGGTCAACTTCCTCCTTCAGTGGCCTCTCTGTCAATCGTATCTCTGCTCTAGGGCCCAAATTTCTTGTTTTGGGAGAGTAACATGGGGTTGCTCTTGTAACTGCATGATGATTTCAGGAAATTCAGTAAGCATCAGACTGGCTGAGTTAAGCACTTTCTAAAAACCAGTTTGGAAAAGTCATTTAAGTTATATTGAATATTTTACTAAAGAGTCAGATTGGAAAACATACATCAATAGCCCTCTACAGCTACATAGGTTAAGAGGCTTGGTTGAGAACCCCTTGGGGATTGGTAGCCTAACTTAAAACTCAGATGGACCCACTTGGTGGCAGAAAGAAAGGATGAGAAAAAGTATTCTTCAGACTCAATCATCCAAATGATGATGATAAATGAAAGAAAATTTATAACTAAAGTAAATTCTAAGTAATAAGATGAAGGTATAAAATAATTTACTTATATGTAGGTTTGGGTTTTTGATTTTGTTTTTGGCTAATTGAGTGAAAGATGAATTAAAAACTCACCAAGAATGTGTTCTTCCTATAAAGACAAGACTTTTACATTGCTAACACTGAGTGGGTCTGCTTTTTGATGTCATGTTATGCTCTTCTGATCTTTGCTGCTGTGATTTGCATTGTAGATTTAAATAATGATTAATTATCTCTCTTTCCTAGCTTCTCATTGGAGTCATCAGCAAAGATTTGTCATATACTTACCATGTAGCATTACTGATTACGTGTCTCAGGATGAGACACACAATTCTTTTTGTAACCATTAGATCATTTAAGGAAAAAAAATCAACAGTTTTACAATATCCTCTTGGGTGCACCAGAATTTTATAGTAAGTATTCAGTTTGATCTCCCACATAGAAACATAATTTCCAAATGTAGTGGAGTTGCCTCATGAGAATCTGTCTCCTACCTCCCATGCCATGTGGAGGCCATAACAAATACCTCTATTTGGGATCTTTATTTGAGAACAAGGATCTACATCTTGATCCAAAGGAATCCAGGAGGAAACTGTCTTCCTCAGGGAACAAGGAAGAGTCTGTCTTCCACATTGGGCAGAACCTGAGCACTAGGAGATCTCAAAGCCCACCCCCACAGTGACTCACTTCCTCCAACAAAGCCACACCCACTCCAACAAGGCCACACCTCCTAATAGTGCCATTCTCTATGGCCAAGCATTCAAACATATGAATCTATTTGAGCATCTTCTCACAACTATGAAAGAATCATTTTTAAACAGAGGTCAGTGTTTTGACAGTATCACATTATCCAATATTTGGACCATTATTTTCCTATGGAAGATAGACTTAAGATCTTTAATTTGCTAGTTACCATGGGACTTTATCAACATTCAAGACACATGACCTTCTTTCTAGAAAGAGTCTCCTGTCAGGCATGGTAGCTCACATCTTTAATCCCAGGACTAGAAAGGCAGAAGCAGGCAGATTTAATTTAATTTTTTTTACCTAAATTTATCTATTTAATTTTACTCAAACTTAACTGTTGGAACTTCTTGGGGTTCTACTTGGACAGTCTCTTCTTTTTGATCCATAGTCTTCCGTTGGAGGTTCCCTTATGGCTATGGCTTCAGCTACCTAGAAGAAGCTTTCCATGTGGCTCCAGATCTACACACCTCAAATATCTCTTAATTATTTATGGTGACATATACTTATACTTAGAATTGTGAGGCAGGAGGATGATGAGTTTGAGGGCAGCCTAAACTGGGTTACATTGTAAGACTCTTGTATCAAGAACAAACAAAACATGATGACTCCTCTACCTCAATTATAGATATTAAAATAGATCTCAAAGACCAACTCAACTCCATGATTGCAGCTTCCATCCCTATCTAGTCCTAGTGGGTGAAATAGTTATTGGTTCAGTCAAGAGACAAAAATCTTGGCATCAACTAAGACCAAAGAACTCCTTTGCCATATACATAATTAATTGATCACCATATCTCTTCAGCTTTCTGTATCATGAACACCTCTTCGATGCATCTCTTTATGTCATCAAGATGCTCACTAACCTGGGGGATTCTATCATCCCTGTGGTGATCTGAACAGGTATGGCCCCATAGATTCTTATGTTTGAATGCTTGGCCATACAGAATGGCACTATTAGGAGGTGTGGCCTTGTTGGAGTGGGTGTGGCTTTGTTGGAGGAAGTGAGTCACTGTACGGATGGGCTTTGAGATCTCCTAGTGTTCAGGTTCTGCCCAATGTGGAAGACAGACTCTTCCTTGTTCCCTGAGGAAGACAGTTTCTTCCTGGATACCTTCAGATTTAGATGTAGAACTCTCAGCTCCTCCAGCACCAAGTCTGCCAGCATGATGTCATGCGTCTTGCCATGATGATAATGGACTGAACCTCTGAAACTGTAAGCCAGCCTCAGTTAAATGTTTGCCTTTATAAGAGTTGCCTTGGTCATGGTGTCTCTTCACAGCAATAAAATCCTAACTCAATAAAATCCTAAGTCTCTTTCCTGAAACAAATAATGACAGGCTCTGGTTTGTGTCATCTTCTCTCTTCCTTTCTTCTAATAAGCTTTCCACATTACAACCAAAGTGAAATTAATAAAAATTAAAATAAAAAAGCAAACCTACTCCAAGAGCTTGACATAAACATATTTAATACAAACTGGCCTTTTTGCTAGTATAATTCATTGCACACCATTTCTCTCTTCTCTAGTGTCCAGCTATACAACTTTCTTTAAATTTCTTGAAAGTATGTTTCTTTCCATCACCAGGTGAGATTAATCTCTCTACTCATAATTCCTCTACCAACTACTTCTATTTACTTATTTAAACTGCTACCAGACGTCCCAGTCTTAGAAAAACTCACAAAGTAAAGAGCAGAAGGCTAACCTTGTAATTTCATCACCTGGAAGGTTGAAGCAAGATGATTTCAAGTTCAAAGCCAACAGGAGCTTGAAACTAGCCTGGGCTTACATAGTGAATCACTGTTTCAAAAGTAAACGGACACACACACACACACACACACACACACACACACACAAAGCAAAGACTCCATTTTCCTCTGATCAATCCACACTCACTTCCACACAGAACTCAGAACTCACCCCACACCCTCAAAATAGACCACATCATCAGGGCTACTTTTTCATTTAGCAGACTGTATTTTCCCTTTATGAAATTTACTACAGTTTTGTAATTATACATTTATTTATGAGTATTTGATTATAGCTTTGTTTTCTATCAGCCCTAAGTTCTGTGACGATAATAAGTATGTCTTTGTTCATACAGAAGTTACTCAATAAATATTGTAGAATTCATGAATAAATGAATAAAATGAACCGTGCCAATGGAACCAAGGTGAGCTCAATGGCTGTGATCTGGAAATTGCCTACCTTGTGTATTTTTCCCCTTTAGTTCTCTAAAATAGCTTCATTTCACATATAATGCGTTTTCATCCAGAGAGAAGCATTCAATTTAAATGGAGGAGCTATTTCTTGACTCAGACATACCATGGAATCAAGCTTTTATTACTTCTCTGAGAATATTTCTTGCAGTCTGCTGTGCCTTTGTCTCTGAAACAACCCAGCCTCTCTCCCTCCTTAGAAAGGAAGTGAAGGGCTATCTCATATAATGGTGAACTGGAGACAGTCTCCCTCTGGCTCTCCAGCAAAAGTGTTTTTTGCTGGTTTCTGTGGAGCACTTACGTTGACTTTAGTTGTTTTCAAGTTCCTCTTCTGATCCCCTCTGCTACCCCAAAACAGAGCTGAGGAGAGACACACACCATCCAGTTGGTTCTACCATACCTCTGTGGCCAGGATCCCATGCTGAACTACGGAAAGGTGGAAAAAGAAGATATTTAAAAATCTAAAGAGAGACACTTGCACCCCTCCACGCTGAGGGCAGAGGCGATGGTGACAACTGAGGCTCAATCACTTTCCTGGAAGACCTCGTAAGCTGCCTCACAACTAAGTCTACACCTCCCTGGCCTTTTATGATTTCCTGGGCACTGGTTGTAAGATTGTCACAGACACCATGAGGAAAGAAATAAGGTCGTTCTTCCCTGGTTTGGCCAAACTATAAATAAAACCCTGTTCTGTTACTGTTTTAGTTAGGCTTTTACTGCTGTGAACAGACACCATGACTAATGCAACTCTTAGAAGGACAACACTTAATTGGGGCTGGCTTACAGGTTCACAGGTTCAGTCCATTATCCTCAAGGTGGGAACATGGCAGCATTTAGGCAAGCATGGTGTGCAAGAGGAGCTGAGGGTTCTACATCTTCATCTGAAAGCTGCTAGCAGAATCCTGGCTTCCAGGTAGCTAGGGTAAGGGTCTTAAAGTCCATGCCCACATGACACACTTATTCCAAAAGGGCCAAACCTAATAGTGCTACTGCCTGGGCCGAGCATATACAGACCATCACAGTTACCATGTTTGTTACTTAACTTCTTTGAGAACAGGGAGAAAACCAAGACAGTGGGTGAAAGAAAGTGACTAGTTCTTCCCCAAGATTTGATGGACATTCACCTCCAAAGATGTCATCTCTTTCCTCACTATGGGTCACCCTGCCTGTGTCCAACTTTCTAGCTTCATGATATTTTCCTATTTTTAGATCCTTTCATCGAGTCCAGATTGCTGCTTGGTATGCAGGAATGTTGAGAGATGTTTCATTTCCATCCTCAAGGCTAAATTGCCATTTCTGTCATGAACTCTAATCTGTCTCAAGAAGAGGCAAGCAGAGGGGGCTCAACTGTATGCAGGGTTTTCAAAAGCTCTGTATCAGCTGGCAAAGCCCGTCAAAGAGAAGGGAAGACTCGGGATCCTACTATGAGTAAATATTATTCACAATGACTGTTTACCAACAGTTTCACATGCCTGAGCCCATACCTCATAAGCTGTTTTCAAGGCAGTGTTTATACAAAGGATTAGGAAAAGGGCAAAAGTCTCCAGGGAGAGGGTTCACTGAAGCAATGGCTCTCAAGCATTAAACTGTCAACAACATTAAACCTTCGCTCCACCCTGGAGCCCAGCTTCCCAGCCAACGTTAGACCCCCACGTGTGCTGGCAAAGATAAAGTCAACAATAAAATCGCACATGTCACATCTCCCGTTCTGCAACATGCCCACTGCTGCTTGGGTGTGGCAAGCTCAGCCTGCTGGAAATCCTCACAGTAAACACACCACCCAGTCCCTCTTTTGTTCTGTAGCTCATGGCAGAGGACAGAACGGTGCTTCTGAAAGCAATGATAACCACACCATTGAGGGCCCCAACTGTTTGTTAACTGTGTAATGATTAACCAGGGCCAGGGCCCCAGTCTTTGGGCTGTCACCCAGGAAAGTCTATTTACTAAACAGTCAACCACCAATATCTTGAACAGGTTGAACAGATGGCTCCAGGGTTCAGGCCAACTGTGTTTTCTTCAATTTCACACAGCTTGGAGGGAAATGAAGGCCATAAAATCCAAAAAAAGACCAAACAGAAACATCATCACTACCACCCTCCAGTGTGCACATCTCTGATCTCTAGGAGGATGAAACCTGAGGAAGAAGTCGGATGGGAGGAGACGAACAGCCTTAGAGGGGTGGATCTGACTTCATTAGAAATTGCTGTGGGGGCTGGAGAGAGGGCTCAGCGGTTAAGAACACTGACTGCTCTTCCAGAGGTCCTGAGTTCAAATCCCAGCAACCACATGGTGGCTCACAACCATCTGTAATGGGATCTGATGCCCTCTTCCGGTGTGTCTGAGGACAGCGACAGTGTACTCAAATACATAAAATAAATAAATAATTCCTAAAATGAAAAAAAGAAAGAAAGAAAGATAGATAGAAAGAAAGAAGAAATTATCTGTGTGTGTCTGAAGATCAAGGAGAAGGAAACAAAATCTCCATACAGGAGATTCCTCTGCACAAAGAGTGAATCGCTAAGCTCAGCCAGAGACCCTGAAAGGTAGAAGGTAAAAATACTAGTGGCAAGGTTTTGCTAAAACATCCTAAGCCTTAAAAGTCACAAATGCAACGCTGACCCACCACAGAGCTTCTCCATAGCGTCTTAGTTCTAGATGTCATAAGTGAGAAAGCTAGACTCCAAGTTAAGAGATCCCAGCTTCAGTGTAACTATGGGTGTCAGTGCTTACCTCAGAAGAGGTCTCCTCATCCATCCTTGCCCTGCTGTGTCCTGCCTTGCCCACTGTTCTCCTCTGTGCTCGTCAGCTTCCTGTTACTGTTACAGATTACCTGAGAGAACCCAAGCCAAAGGATTCAGAAAGGTTTGTTCCCATTCGCAGTTTTGTATTAGCGCGTGGCAGAGGAGGGCGCTAACCCTTTGGTAACTAGGAAGGAAGGGGCCCAAGACTCAATGTCCCTTTCAAGTATAGTGACCTAGCTCTCATTATGCCCCATCCCCTAAAGATCCCACCTACTCCCAACAGTGTCACGGACTGCGGACCAAGTTTGTCACACAGGACCTTTGATAGACACTTACCCAAACCATAGTGCCCCGCTTCTGCATTTGTGATCATAAGGCCCGCCTTTGTATATATCTTAGTGATTCTGCTGAGATAAATTGGTATTGTCTACGAAAAAGGGCATTACAAATTCAAGCTTTGGGGCTGCAGCCTATTGTACTTCAAAATAAATGTCATAACAAGCTTTATAAGAGAAAAAATAACATAACAGACACGGTCTATATAACCAGATACATTTCTGCTCAGATTAGAAGCACAAGCAAGAAGCAGTAAAAAAAAAATGTAAGAAATAAGATAAAACCCTGTAATCCATTCCTATGGGGGAGGGAGAGGACAGACAGCTTGCTACCCACTGGAGTGAGGGGACAGATGCAATCCTCAAGATAAACACAGAGGCTCAGGCTCCCCTTGACACACACACACACACACACACACACACACACACACACACACACACACTTCCATTGTTGCTGTCTAAAGGATCAACACCAGGTTCCAAGGTCACTACCTTAGAAAGCTGCCCTTGTGGCCCAGGCAGGGTGTGGGGGTTCCAGGTGGTCCTACACACTCCCAGCATTCCCCAGTCCAAGAGAAGATGGCTCTCTATTCCAGCCTCTCCCAGCTCCTGGGCTAAGCCAAGAAATACTTATGAAGATCTAAGATCTCAACTCAGCCTGGAGTGATGCTGTGTATTGCTAATTCCACTACCGGGGAATCAGGGCAGGATGATCCTGGTGGATTCCAGGACAGCCAGGGCTCCCATAATTGGACCCTTTCAACAAAACCAACGCAAATAGGGCTTGTGCAATGAATGGTTCAAGAGGAAAAGGTAATAAAGGCGACCCTCAAAGAGCCTGACAATCTAAGTCCAATTGAGGATGGACACTTGGCCCCCAGCTATGAGATGTGGTTTAAGGAGCTTTGGGAACCCTTAAGTTGGAAAGGCCATCAGAGATGGCCTGGGGGCAGCCATTGAAGGTTAAACCCCACTCCTCTTCCTCTTCTTGACTAATAAGCAACAGATGGGGCCACTTTAGCTCCTAGCCTTCCTTGCCAGGCTGCATTGTAACCTCCATCCTGGTAGAGAAACGAAGCTCCCTTCCTTTACCATGCTTCTGCCAGGTTTTGTCACATTGATGAGAAATTCAGTGGTACAGATACATTTAATTGGCTTAAAAGGCGAGTGTGTTGGCTGGTTATAGCAGTAGGGTTATCGAAAGGTGGACTTAGGTCTTAAAAAGTTTTGTTGAAACGTCTAGATCAGACACTGAAACATTTAAACTTTATTTATTTATTTATTTATAATTTCCTGTATTTATTTTTGTGTGTAGTCAAAGGCTAACTTTCAGTAGTCAATTTTCCCCTTTCACTGTATGGGTACCTGGTATTGAACTCAGACCATCAGACTTGGCAGCCAATGGTTTTACATGCCGAGTTCAACAGGCCCAAGCAAATACATTTTCTTTTAAAATGATTCTTTTTCCTAAACAACAACAACAAAAACCCAGCTACGACAATCCTGTACAATAAAAGGACTTCCAGAGGTATCACCATCCCTGATTTCAAGCACTACTACAGAGCTATAGTGATGAACAAATGCATGGTATTGGCATAAAAACAGACAGGCAATACATGGAGTGGAAGACAGACATAAATCACACTCCTATGGACACCTGGCTTGTGATAGAGAAGCCAGAATTATATGCTGGAAAAAAGGAGGCATCTTCAATCAGTGGTGCTGCTCAAACTGGATGTCTGCATCTAAAAGAATGCAAATAGAGCTGGAGAGATGGCTCCGTGGTTAAGAGCACTGACTGCTCTTCCAGAGGTCCTGAGTTCAATTCCCAGCAACCACATGATGGCTCAGAATCATCTGTAAGGGGATCTGATGCCCTCTTCTGGTGCATCTGAAGACAGCTACAGTGTACTCAAAATAATAAAGCTTTTAAAAAAATTTTAAAAAGAATGCAAATAGATCCATATCTATCACCCTGAACAAAAGTCAAGTTCAAGTGAATCAAAGACCTCAACATAAAACCAGATACACTGAACCTGACAGAAGAGAAAGTGGGGAAGAGCCTTGAACGCACAGGCCCAGGGGACAACTTCCTGAGCAAAACACCAATAACACAGCACTAGGATTTACAATTAGTAGATGACACCTCATGGGAAGGGACTGGAAGGGGAGGAGGTAAGGAACCTGTGGTCCAGTTGTAATATATGAGAGAAGGATAAATACAACCTTTGAAAGTTTTTTTTTGTTATTTTTATTTCATGCATATGGGTGTTTTTTCGTTATTTTTATTTAATGTTTATGGGTGTTTTGCCTGCATTCATATCCATGTAATACATGTCTGCAGTGCCCAGTGAGGCCAGGAGAGGGCAACAGATTCCCTGGAACTGAAGTCAGATTACTGTGAGTTGCCATGTGGAGGCTAGGAACCAAACCCTGGTCTGGAAGGGCAGCCAGCGTCCTTAAGTGCTGAGCCAAATCTCCAGGCCCTGAAAATAATCTTTAAAGAATCATATTTAATATGAAGAAACAGGAGAGACAGTGTAATAATATAACCTGCTTGATTGAACTGCATAAGGTAGGAAAAGAGGAGAAAATAAAGAACAAAAGCAGCAAATAAAAGCCAGACATAAGCGCAGAAGGTAGCCCATAACTACTTTTAAAATGGATGACTGAAATATACCAGTTGGCTAGGGTATGTGGGTGAGGGATGTTGCTTGCCGGTAGAGTTCCTGTATAGCACGAGATCCCCAGCACCAAAAGAGAAAATGAAATAAAAATATGGAGATTTTCGGAGAGAGTACAAAAGCAAGGGTCTGGAGTTAACATGGCCCAGCAGTGAAGACCATCAGCTGCTTTTGCCGAGGACCAGAGTTCAGTTCCCAGCGCCCACATAGCAGCTCACAAACGTTATCTCCAGTTCCAGAGGATCTCTTCTGGCCTCCGAGGGTACAAAGCAGGAATACAGTGCACACACATGAATGCAGACAAGCAGATAAATGCTCATATGCATAAAATAAAACAAAATAAAAATCTAAAGAGATACAAAGATACGAGCAAAACTCAACTACATTATTATCTGTAACAAACACCGGAGGCTGGCCATGGAGGCACAGGCCTGTTACCTCAGCACTGGGGAAGTTGAGGTAGAAAGATTGCAAGGTCTCATGAAGTCTGGGCTACAGAGTGAGACCCTGCACCAAAACAAAACAACAACAAAACAACACAGCCAACAGGGAACAGGGAGCAAGGACAAGGGAGAATTTACCATAGCCCTCACTTCACAGCACAAATATGAAACGTGAAGCACTACAAAGATCAGCATGGTCTGCACAAGGGTGCTGACACACAGTCACGAAAGGGCTACAGTTCTCCCCATGCGCTACTGTTAGGAGGTGTGGCCTTGTCAGAGGAAGCGTATCGCTGTGGCAGCGGGCAGGAGAGAGTCTTTCCCGGCTGCAGTCCGAGAAAGATACAGAACCCTCAGCTCCTCCTCCAGCACCACATTTACCCACCTTCTATCATGCTTCTTGCCAAGTTGGTAATGGACTGAACCCCTGAAACTGTAGTCCAGCCCCAATTAAATGTTTGTCTTTATGAGTTGCTTTGGTCATGGTGTCCCTTCACAGCACTGGAGCTCTAAGACACCCACCCAGCTCATGTACTACTATCCACAATTGCATTTGTAGTCGATCCTGAGCGCCTGCTGGGCCCTCTTCCTCAAGGAGAGACCCAGTACCAGCTGCTAATAAGCATGCTGAAGAAGCCATTTACATTAAACCAATGCTTCTCCCGCCTGGGCAGCTCTGGCAGTTAGCTGGAGTGAAGCTGAACCCACTTTGAAAGGTTCACCCTAAGCCTGCTGGAGTCCAGGGGTCCAAGGTTGGAGCCAGCTGTGCAGTGTGTTTGGTGTCCATTTATTTTTTTTAAAGTGTGTTTCTAAAACAGGCAAAGAACTACCTCAACAGAAATAAAACCAAGAACACTCCACCTGCCCATAGCAAACCATGAGCAATGGTTTCCACTCCATGTGGTCTTCCAGTCCAACTGTTTATCTTCAAGACCGTGTCGGGGCTGGGGCTTGTTTAAGGTGACATCGTCAACAGTCATCAGGCTATGACCAGTAACAAGTGCTTGCATAAGCATATGTCTTTGCACACTGAGCATTATGATTAATAACAGACAGTAAATTTTCTAGGCACAGGGCATGAGCATCTGGGGATGACAGGAGTGGCAGTCCCCTGAGGACCCTGTAGAAGTAAGAGATCTAAGAAAAGCAATGTGGGTATGGCTTTTCAAGGTGTAAGGGGTACCCAGCTCTCTGGCCACCTCATTGTTGAGGAACGTGCCCCTGTGGGACTCTCCCCTTGTCCTGTAAAAGGAATGCCGTCTCTTCCTTATCTCTCAGAGGAAATCTTTTCTAGAAATGCAACTGGATAATAAATTTAGTAGTTCACTGAGGTCTTGGACTTGCCTTCCGGCACTTCTAATCCAGTCCCTGGAGAAAGAATCCAAACAACATACAGGAGTACGTGGTAGCTTCTAGCCTGGGTTTATGCAGTGCAGTGAAGTGGCAGAGACGCTTTGTAATACTTCCGGGTAGGTACCAAGGCAATGGGACTCACCCTCCTGTCTTCAGGTGTGACACAGTATCCAACTAATATCGGACTCCTGAGCTGGGGGCTGTCCGAGAAGCTTTGCATACCTTAAATATTTGATGAGTGAGTGTAGAGGTGACACCCAGAGAAATAAGTGGACACCCAGAAGATTTGGAGACCCTTCTCAACTACCTGGTAGCCCACGCCCTCTAGGAAACCACTTATCAGTCCCTGGAGATGCTTGTGGAACGGCCTCCCTCTTCCATTCCTGCATCATCATTGAAAGGACATAGCCTGTTCTGATTCCTTTGGTCCAAGCTCTGAGCTAAAATTGGGGCCTGAACCCATCCAACCCTTTCTGAGCCACCTAGCAATTCCCCTTCTATAGCGCCCT
Organism: Rattus norvegicus; assembly: GCF_021556685.1. Taxonomy (NCBI): domain Eukaryota; kingdom Metazoa; phylum Chordata; class Mammalia; order Rodentia; family Muridae; genus Rattus; species Rattus norvegicus. The sequence goes on from NC_141547.1 coordinate 33,195,727, forward strand.
CTCTAGCAACCCTGGGCTTCTGCTGGGTTAAACAAACAGTTGAGGAGGAGGCTATGCCTTAGTTGAGGTTTCTGTTCCTGCACAAGACATCATGACCAAGAAGCAAGTTGGGGAGGAAAGGGCTTATTCAGCTTACAGTTCCACATTGCTGTTCATCACCACAGGAAGTCAGGATTGGAAATCACACAGGGTAGGAATTTGGCAGCAGGAGCTGATGCAGAGGCCATGGAGGGTGCTGCTACTGTCTTGCTTCTCCTTTGTTGCTCAGCTTGCTTTCTTATAGAACCCAAGACCACCAGCCCAGGGATGGTACCACCCACAGTGGGCCTTCCCACCCGTGATCACTAGTTGAGAAAATGCCTTACAGCTGGATCTCACGGAGGCATTTCCTCAAGGGAGGCTCCTTTCCCTGTGATAACTCCAGCCTGTGTCAAATTGATACACAGAGCCAGCCAGTCCAGGCTGAATCTGTAAGTCAGGTGTGAGATCACCCAACCTGTCCTGACCAGAAACTCAAACACGGGAAAGATCCAAAGGCTCAAGAAGGAAGAGACTAGGTTGTGTCTGGCTCTACACCAGAAAGAAAACACGCATCTAGAGGAAATGACAGGTCCAGGTGCAAAGCCGCTGACCGTTCTTTGTGCTCAGGAGGTACAGTGGAGGTACGGTGGCCATGCAGATCCCTCCCCCTTCCGGCCACACCCATCTAGCAAAGGCTCCTATTGGAGCCTTCCAAACAGCAGAGCCCAGATGTAACTTAGATGGGTTACTCTGCTGTGCAGCTCCCTTTCTCTTTCTTCTGTCATTTCTTCGGTGGAAATGCTGTCGTTTCACCCGGTCATCCCTTGGTAAACATTAAGATTTTACATTTTCACAGAAGGAACTAGAGTCTTGAGGAGTAGAAGGAAAGCCACACAGTGGCCCCTGACCTTCTTGCGCTTTGATGTGACAGAGAATCAACCCCCCTACCCCTCCCACCCCCACCCCATTGTTCAGGTCACTGCTACTTGGAGAGGTTTTCCAGGCCTTGCACCTGAACCTGTACAGACTTGCAGATATAATCCCGGTGCGACCTTTCGATTCTAAAGCCACAGTTTGTGGACCCTGCCCTTGCAAGTGTCACTTGCTGGCAGCTACCCAGAGGCCGCAGTGTCTGTGTCTTGACTTCCAGCTTTCTGTTGTGACTTTGACCTTCACGCACGCCGCTAGGGCAGAAACCAACAGACAGATCAGGGAACCCCAGGCTCTATTACCTGCTGTCATCTGCCTCTAGGCCACAGTGGGAGCTTACAGGGACCACAGAAAGACAGTCTGGGTCTGGCTTTGAATGTCACTGGTCGGAATGTCACATTGACCCCCTGTCCTGGCCTTGATCCTACGTACATGCAGATGCCCCAGAGTCAGGAGTAGCCACAGTCCCCACCATAAGGAACTTACATTCTGCTGGGGCCTGAAATTCGGTAGGAACCCAGGGGGGCACTTGGCCCCTAGGGTGGAGCAAAGTTAATTGGATCCCGCTTTTGGTCACCTCTCCTATACTTAAGGAAATCTCCCACATGGTCCTTTTCTCCCTTCTTCATTTAAATTAAGCAGCTGTGAACCGAGTCTAAGAAGACATTTTGCCCTTCTGTGTTTATTCTCTACCTCTTTAGAAAATAAATCAAAGATGGCAGAAACTAAACTCAGCCCTCGAGGGCCACTGAGAGGGGCTCTCCAGGACTACACAGCCCTCCTGGTGTCTGAGAATAGCGCCCCAAATGTCGCCATCCCAGTCATGCTAGGACACGTGTCCTTTAGACACAGAGGAAATGCTGCACGGTTGGAATGGTTATCTTTAAAACCACCCACGTTATGAGGCAGGGTCTCGCAACTGAATCTGGAGCTCACTGATTGGCTGGTTAGCCAATGAGCTTCAGAGATCCTCCTGTCTCCCTGCCCTGGTCCCTGCCCCACCCCACCCTCAGTGATGAGGTTACATAAACAAGCCATAGACTTTTGCTTGAATCCTGCGGATGGGGATCGGAGCCCAACTAGCTGCTCGTGACCGTGCCGCAGAGGCCCCATTTCCAGATTCTTAAAACAGGTTTTCTAATGTGAGGTTCATGGATGGACTGAAGGGGATCTCTCAGCTCCCTAAAACTGTACACATACTTAAGGTTTAGGGGCAGCTTCCTGAGAGATGGATTAGAATTTCTAAAATAGGTTCTCAGCAGCGATCTATTATCCATCCGGTGCTAAAGTGAACTTTCCCGGTGCACTTGAGTTAAATCTTAAGACTTAAATGTTTCAGCCCTTTGAAGAGGAAAAGCAAATTTGCTCAGCCAGGTCCTGTAACGCACACGCTGCCCATAATTAAATGATACAGTCTGTGTTTATAATGGGAAAGTTAGCCCTGTAGGCTTCTTGTCTGCACTGTTTATCCAGTACACAGCTCAGCTGAGCCTTTTGTTTTATATCTTGCTCTCCAAGTAAATCGTTCCCCCTTTTCAGACAGGGCTTTGTTTCTTAGACACCACTGCATGGCGTCGCACACAGCTCTTCTTAGGCTGGCCTGCTGACTGGCGAGGTGTCTGTTATTTAAGTATCCCCTGGTAACTACCCACCTAGCTTGCGTGGTGCCGGCCTAGAGGAGATCCACGCAACGGTAAAAGGCCATTATTGGCCTTTTAATGTTTAACTTGGTTTGTGCTTTGTAATCTCCCTGAAATTAGATAGCTTAGATATGGCATCCTCCTCTCTACAGAGGAGATAGCAAGGAGCTTGTGTTTTGGATATGCAAATCACCCGGTTCTAGATAACAAGCCCTTGATACAAGCTGATGGAAGCTCAGTTTCTTAATTATCTCTCCTGGTCTTACCCAATTAGCCCCACAATTTTGCAGAGGCAAAGGACAAGACTTACTGATCCTGCTGTTTAGAAGTCACACCCAGTTTCTGGAAGCTTCCTGGAAGCCCCGCCCCCTCTCCCGCCCATCCTCCCCACCCCTGCCCCATTTACTTTGCAACCTGAGCTGAAGAATACAGTAAGAGGCTTCTAGCAACAGTGTACAGCCACGGGGACCTCAGGCTTCCAAGGGCTCAGCCAACCACTTCTGCCAATCACTTAGAGCAGACGAAACGGGTTTCATCAACTCCTTTACTCACAAATAAGGAAATACGGAAGCTCTTGCTGACAGGCATCGAGCCGGTTTTTACCATTATTGAGTTTAAACAGCATTTAATGTATCACAAAGGTAATTCCCCAAGGCCCAAAGAGTTTGTGTCGCTGACGTTATGCTCCTCAGTTTGTGGATGAAGAAATTGATGCGCAGGAAGGCGAGCCTGTTGCACAGCCTTCACACAGTAGGGATGAGACAGACTCCAAATGAAGTTGTCCGGGCTTCAGTTCCAAAGATCTTCAACACTGCCTCTCCGTGCTCCCAGTCTGGATTCTGAAACGTCAGACGATCTGATTAACTTCCCAAGCTTTTCCCAAGTAATGGCTCAAGGTCCAACCTAGATTTGGAGAAATCAGGGCTTTAATTTCAGATTCGCCAGCCCTAACTCAGGAAACTATCTAAACCCGGTTCAGTGGAGCCATTTAAGCATTTAAACCTTTGGAACCACACCTTGTCTTACCTGCAGTGGATCCATCCTAGCGTCTCTCTTGAAGAACTGCTTTGTGAGTTAGGTATAAGTTACTTTCCATAATATCTGGCCCAGAGCACATAACCAACACACATAGGCAAACAGAGATACCCGGATTCAAATGGGCGTTACCCAGCTTCCACTAGTCACAGTCTGACATTAAAGGGTACAGGGTTGCAAAGGTCGAATCAACAGACCAGAATTGAAGTCAGAAACAAAGAGCAGAACAAAGAGCAGAGGAACTCAGATTCTAGCTTCTGACTTTGCTACACCAGCCTTTCTGGTTAATGGCCTCCCAGGGCACAGAAGAAGAATGGTTGGAACTGTAATTTGACTTTGAAATCTGGCCCTTGGAACATGCACGCCTTGTTCCCAAATGGCTTCAAAGGTTACCAAGGACTCTGTGAAAGATGAAAATGAGGTGACTTCTGGCTCCAAAAACAGGGGCGGCGGCACCCAAGCTATATAGGCTGACAAACTGGGAGGGAGAGAGATCTGTCAGTAGTAATGACTGTTGTCTAGTTCATTAGGAAGACAGAGCTCAACTCCAGAGGAAGGATATTTGGGAAACTAAATGAACCATTGCCCATTAGATCTCTTTAATGACTCAAGACAAAATTAGGAAGACTCAAGCATCAAAGGTAATATTGCCTGGTAGCACACATATCGATTATTAGACAATGCATAGTAATTGAAGGAAGGGAGGGTGTCTGAGAAAAGACTCTAGAGTTACACAGATATCTTAGAAAGATTTTTTTTTCTTCTTTTTTAATTGTAAGAAGCAGCATGGTGTTAAACAAACAAGATCTGTGCAGAAGTTTTCTGTGCGCTGTGTCAGGGGAAGAAATGGGGGAATTCTGCTGGCTGCTTGTCGATCTCCATTTCTGATTGTTCCTTCAAGCACAGAAAGGTTCGTGCATGTGCTCTCTGGGTTTGGATTGTTGGAGGATCGCTGCAGAACAGTGTGGAGTAATTAATATGGCAGAAACTCATCAAATTGTCTGCAGAAGGTCAAATGCGTGATGGCCAGAATACAATTAGGAGGGCAAACTGTCCTGTCAACTTTTACATCATTAGCCGTTTAGAGGGGTCAATACCTTTCAAGGATATGGGCCCAAGATTGAAATTGCTAAGCGGCTGGCAGAATTACTGAGGCATTTCTGCATTTTCTTTAATCTTCTAAGGCTGACCCATCCTTAAAGGCCTAAAACGCATTAAAGATAAGTTAACAATAACTGTACATCAACAGGCATGAATAGGGTAAGGTTCATTCTCCAGTCAGTTGTGAGTGGAAGGAACAAAAGCCATCACTAAGTGGAAACCCTCAGTTCCATTCCGGCCGCATTAAAGTACAGCCGATACCGGAAAGAATGGCTTTCTGATACCTGTCCTCCCAAATCATGTCAGACCTTTGAGGTGAGGGGACCCGTCACTCTACAATCGAGATACTTGTGAGATGAAATGGAAGGGTGGAAGGGAAAGTGACCACCTGAGACCCTCTTATGGTGACCTAAGTTCAGAAAGACTTCCAGTGAAGAAGCACGGACTGATCACTCTCACAGAGGTCTTTAAACAACAAAATCTCTGAAGGTCTCTCTTGTTCACACACAGAGACAGACGGACGGATGGATGGACGGATGGACAGACAGAGCAAATGGGTCCTAGAAGATTCAGAGACATAAAGGAAGAAAGAGCTAACCTAAGTATATAGGGTTGTTTTGTTACGTTTGGGGGGTTTTGTTTATTTTGTTTCGTGCAGATTTTTGTTTGTTTTGTTGTTTTTGTTGTTGTTTTTGGGGGGGATGGGGTGGGGAGAGAGAGCAAAAAAGAAAAGTTGCGTGTCTCACTGAGCTCAACGACCCACCATGGCCTTGGCCTTTCCAAGTTATAGCCGTGTGGGTCTGTTATGAACGTATACGTTCAGATGTGTGTCTATATAAGTTCACGTATGCATAGGTGCTGCTTACTGAACCTCAAGTATATGTTTCAGTCTGTCTTAAGCATTTTATTTCATATTAAATGTTTTTATTCTCAGAGAATTTCATACCTTCACCCCCACTCATACAAACTTCTCCTTCCTGCACCTCATTCTAGGATCCTCCCCCAACCCACCCCCTACTTCAGGTTCAGTTCACTGTTTGTCTTTTTTGTTTTTTGTTGTTTTTTATAACCCAGAGTCAAATGGTGTTGGCCATATGTGCATGGGTGTGGAGCCGTCCGCCGCGGCATGGTCGACCTACCACACCCTTAAAGAAAACTGACTCTCAGTTCCCACCAACTGGCAATCATTCTGAGAGGCTGAACCTTATGTCCCGTTCCCTTTGTCCATGCTGGAAAGTTGTTGGCTTGAGCGGGTCCTGTGCAGACAACCAGAGCTGCTGTCAATCCACAAGGGCAGTGTCCTGTCAGGCCTAGAAACCCCTGTTTTGTTTTGGTCTTCTTTGACTTCTTCCTCTTACAATATTTGGGGTCCCCGCCTTCCTTGTTAACTGAGCCTTGAGTGAGTATGTATGATATAGATGTCCGATATCGGTAAACATTAGAGAGTGTAAGACTTCTCTGGGCTTCGACAAGCTGTATTGTTTGGGAGGGGAGGTGTCTCTGACACACCTCCTTGACGAACACTTCAAAGAAAGGCACCCCACGGGGCTTTTTACTTTGTATTTGTGGCCCCTATGAAAAGTATGACTTTTCATTAGGGGAACTCCATTTAAATCCCTTTATGTAAGTATATTCAGGAAGCTTGCCAAGCAGCAGGCTTGCATATGGCCTTTTCTAATGTCCTTAGTGTTGACCCCTCCCACCCTCTTCCTGTTGAACCTTCCCATACCCTCTTCCACACTTGCTCCTTCATTCATGACCACCTTTATACCACCTATGTTTAACTATCCCCTCTCCTTTGAGATCTTGACCCTGTCCCCACAGTAGCCCCTTCTAAGTTTCCTGCTTTTCCTAGGTACTCCAAGTGAATCGGGCATTCAACACAAGGGTCTTCACCTTAGAGAGAACATAGGGTGTTTTTCTCGGTCTGGATTGACTCACTCACCAGTCTGCATTTCCCATAAGTCAGTGAGGAGTCCCTTCCCCCCCACACACACATCCTCTCCAGCAGTTGTTACGGTTTTCTTCATATTAGCCACCCTTACTGGGATCAAATGAAACCTCAAAGTAGTTTTTTTTTGTTTTAATTTAGAGAATACTTAATTAGTTTTTGTAATCAAACCCACGTATATAAGACCTTACATATTTAATACAGTGTGTTACCCCTGTACAAATGGAAAAAAGTTCAACATTTCTAGACCAATATGGCTGTTAATTTCTGTACAGTGCCAACTCAACACAGTAAACGGGGATACTTTTTTCCAAAGTTGACAGCACAGGTAAAGTTTCAAAAAATTCAAATTATATATCTGTATATATATATATATTTATATTTATATTTATATAAAAAGACCAATAATAGCAGTGTGTTATGCATTAACAGCAGCAACAGCTTTTCCAGGTTCTGCAGTCATCTGAACAAAACTGTAGAGACATCCAGCATACTCCATTAAAAAAAAGTAAAAAAACAAAACCCGAGAAAACAGCACAGTTCTGTTACTCTTGTGGTACCTGGCACCATTTTTTTTTAAATTAGCTTCTCAATCATCATCTGGAAAGCAAACATTCTGAGCAACATCATTAAAAACAGCTCTGATAAAGCACGGTCACTACTACGTATCATAAAGCAGGTACAAGCTATTTTACATCCACAGAGGTATGATACAGTACTGTCCTACATCTATAATACTAGAGGATACAATTTAAAAGGCATTATTTGAGACTTGATTCTACTTTTCCAGCAGAGGGCCCAAAGGATGGTGTGACACAGCTTTGTAAAGAAACATACTCTAGACAGGATTTCCTTTCACTAGTGGCACAGTTCTAAGGATTCATTCTCTCCATGAATGTCAGCTAAAACCGTTATTAAAAAAATGAAATATCCCTAGAACAAAACCGTATAACCACCGGATTCACATGAAGATGACCTAGTGGAGACAAGCTGGACCTCACCTTACCAACAAGCTATCAAATCTGTTATGTTTAAACAGTGAGACCTCCAAGGAAGGAGATGCCAAGTAGTGCTTCAAAGCTTCGGACCACAATCAAACACAGCATCCTTTTCAACAGAAGCAGAAGCTCATCTGAATATGCTCAAGGATGCTGACATCAACATTTAATCATCTCCTCACTCATCCAGGAAGAAGGGGAGATCAGTTACTACTGTACTTTATACCTCAAAGTAGTTTTAAAGACTTTTTATTTTTAAATTGTGTGAGCGCCTGGGTCGGAATGTGGATCTGTGCATGGGGTCCCCCAAGCTGAAGTTAGGCAGTGATGAGTTCTCCCATACCTGTCTTAGGAACTGTGATGCTTTGCATATGCTTCACCCACGGAGTGGCACTATTAGAAGGTGTGGCCTTGTTGTAATAAGTGGGTCACTGTAGGGTGGGCTTGCAGACCCTCCTCCTAGCTCCTCCTGGGATGCTGAGGCTGGTCCTGGCTTCCTTTGGGTGAAGATGTAGAACTCAGCTCCTCCTGCACCGTGCCTGCCTGGATGCTGCCACGCTCCCGCCTTGATGATAATGGACTGAACCTCTGAACCTGCAAGCCAGCCCCAATTAAATGCTGTCCTTTATAAAACTTGCATTGATCATGGTGTCCGTTCACAGCAATAAAACCCTAACTAAGACAGGAACCAAACTCAGATCCTATGCAAGAAAGTTCCTAAGTACTGAACCATCTTTCTAGCCCTGTGAAAAGCAATTCTGATTTTCATTTCCGTGATAACTAAGGATGTTGAACATTTAAAAAAAAATACTTTTAGTCACTCAGATTCTTTCTGTTCAGAGCTCTCTGCTCAGTTCATGGCCTTTTTTTTTCCCTAATTGGACTGTTTGTTTTCTGACATTTAGGTATTTTTAGTGCTTTGTACAGTCTAGACACCAGTCATTTGCTGTATACAACGATTATTTTTTTTCTCTTCTGTAGGCTGCCTCCAGTCTATTACCAGTTTCCTAACAGTTGGGAATTAATTTCACAAAGTCACACTCGTCCAATGCTCCTGACACCATGTGTTAAAGACATCGCTTTCAGGATCTTTGTCAAAAATCAGCTAGTGGTAGGTGCAAGGAATTTTATGGGTCCTTGGTTCTACTCTACTGACCAACATGTCTCCTCTCATGCTAGAACCGCTCTGTTTTCCTAGATGTCTCTGTCATCGTATAACTGGAAACCAAGACTGGGAATACCTCCAGGCGTGAATTTACTGTCGACAACTTCTTTGACTACCTGAGGGACATTATGCTTCCATATAAATTTTAAAATTGTTTTTGCTATTTCTATGAAGAACTGTATTAGAATTTTTATGGGAATTGCATTGAATCTCTAGACTGTTTTTTGATAGGATGGCCATTTTTTTATAATATTAATCTTACCTGTCTGCCCATGGGTGGTTTTTCCAGTTTCTCTCTACTGAAGAAAGTTTTCAAGTTTTCATCGTGTAGGTCTTTCACCTCATTGGATAGGTTTGTTCCAATGTACTCTCACGCTATTGTGGATGAGATTGTTCCCTTGACCTCGTTGCTGTTGTGTTTGTCTTGAGTATACGGAAAGGCTACTGGTTTGGTGTTAATTCTGCAACCTGCCACTTTGATGAAAGTGTTTAACAGAGCTAGACATTTCGTGGTGGAGTCTTTGGCGTCTTTCATGTATAAAATCCTGTCATCCGTAAATAGCGATTTTCACTGAGTCCCTTCCTGTTATTCTCTTCTCACATCATCTTGGTCTATCGAGGACGTCAAGCACTGTATTGAAATTAGATTGGGAGTGGACACTTCAAGCACTGTTTTGAAACTGATGAGACTGGGCGCCTGCCTCGTTTCCGATTTTAGTGGGAATGTTTCAAGTTTTCCCTCTGTAGGTTTGTAATATATTAAGTTGAGACATGTTCCCTCTGTCCCTAGACTCTCCAGCATCTTTATCATAAAAGGATGGTTGGATTTTTTTTTCTGTTTTTTTCTGCATCAATCGAAATCATGTGAATTTTGTCTTTGAGTTCATTTATGTCAGGAATTACATCTGCTGATTTATATATGGTGAAACAAACATTCCTACATCCTCAGAACAATCCCACTTGATCACATTAATGATATTTTAAACATATTCTTAAATTTTGCATACAGCTATTTGACAATATTTATTGATAAGTTTTGTATCTATATTTATCAGGAAGATTGGTCTCTACTTCATTCTCTCCCCTCCTCCCACACCAGGGGTGTGTGTGTGTGTGTGTGTGTGTGTGTGTGTGTGTGTGTGTGTGCGCGCGCGCGCGCGCGCGCGCACGTGTGTGTGTCCCTCAGACTAAGCCTTTATCTGATTTTGGGACCAGAATGATATTAAGTTCATAAAGAGTTTGGAAGTGTTGCTTTCTTTTCTGTTTTTGGAATAATTTGGGTCATATTGGTGTTAGTTCTTTGCGGGTCTTATGGATTATGTGCTGATGAGAAGCACATGCATTCTTTGGTGTTGGGGTGGGATGTGTAGACGCCTATAGGTCCATTCTATATATGATGTATTCTATATATGATGTGATTTAATTTCAGTGTCTCTCTTTATTCGTTTTTGTCCAGTTGACTTGTCTAGCGGTGAAGACGGGGTTTTGAAGTCACCCAGTATTATTGTGTTGAGGTTGATCTGTGATGTAAAACCTATTAGCCACTACTTTGTGGCATGCCCGTGTTTATGATCTGGATCGCTGTAATTTCCTCTTGATGGGTTAGTCCTTTGATCAGCACAAAGTGACCCCTTTATGTCTTTTGACCGGCTTTGGTTTGAAGTCTGTTTCCTCAGATATTAGAACAGTAGTGCCTACTTATTTCTAGGTACCATCGACTGAGAATGCCTTTTCCCAAGTCTTCACCTTAGTGTTTTCCTTTAATAAAGAGGTGGGGATTTTGTTGTTGTTTGTGTTTTCCATTTAGAGACAGCAACATTCTGTTCTCTAATCCAATCGACATGGCTGCATCTTTTGATGAAGCAACTGAGCCCATTAACACTCAGCGTAGTCATTTAAAGGTGTGTTCTCTGCTCTTTGTTGGATTTAGGGATTTCTTGGTCCTCCTTTGTGTTTTAACATCTTTTACTTTTTCTCCTACAGTCTCTTCAGTTTATCTTTTTCTTCAGTTCAAAGCATCCCTTTCAACATCCTCTGTAGGACTGGCATGATGGATACCTTAGGGGTTTATTGCTGTGACCACGGCAACTCTTACACAGGAAAACATTTGGGGCTAGCTTACAGTTGAGAGGTTTAGACCGTTATCATCACCGTGGGAAGCTTGGCAGCGCGCAGGCAGACATAGCGCTGGAGAGGAGCTGAGAGTTCTTTCTATACCTGGATCTGCAGGCTGCAGGAAACTACCGCACTGAGCTTGACCCTGTGAGATCTTGAGGCACACCACCAGTGGTCGCTTCCTCCAACAAAGCCACACCCACTCCAACAAGGCCACACCCACCCCAACAAGACCACACCCACTCCAACAAGGCCACACCCACTCCAGTAAGGCCACACCTCCTAATGGTGCCAATCTCTAGAACCTATAGGGCCATTTTCATTCAAACTACCACAGTGGTAGTAAATTCCTTTGCCAGCTTCTATCATGAGAACGTTTTCTCTTACCTTCAGTGGTGATGTGGTGACAGATAGTTTTCCAGAGGTATTTGATTGGGTTGGTTGTTGTAATCATTCAGACTTTGAAATTCATCAGATCACTCCCCTACTCTTCTGCTTACATAGTTTCAGTCAAAAAGTCATCAGTTATTCTAATGGGCCCGGAATGGGATTCCTATATTGTTTTGGAAGTTTTCATTTAAAAATACTTTTATGCCTTTTAGTGAAATTATGTTCCTTCTTTCATACTAATAACTTGTAAGTTCTGCCTATTCGTTGTGTCCAAAAGTGTTTTCGAGTTCTTGCCCTGGGATCTGCCTATCTGTGGCTAGATTGCTGCCTAAGCTCTGTTGTCCTTGCTATTGTTCTTTTAAGTCAAGTCCCTGCCCTTCTATCAGCAAACGAACATGTTTACAGAGTTCAGTAGAGACTAGGTTGTAGTACAACCAGGCTGCTGTTTTCATTGGAGAAGCTGGGGTGCCAGTCAGCCCTGTGGGTTAGTCTCTGGGCCTTGAGGAATGGGTACGGGAAGAGAAGGGGGGAAGTCAGGGGTGGGGGGAGATAGGGAGAGAGAGCACAAACATACTGATTTTTTTAAAAAGTGCAAACAGTAAGTGACAGGGTTAGCTTGCTACACTGACCTATGTAGAGAGGAAAGAGAGCTGGGTGAAAATACATAATAAAGGAGATAAGGAAGGAGAAGGAGGGCTGGATAGAAATAGGAGATGCAGCCACTGCCTTGCATGACACTTTTTGTCTCGCTTGTGTATTTGGTGTTTGATTTCTCTGGTCTGGCTTTAGTCTATGTTGAGTTCTATCAGTCCTACTATATTCATTCATTCATTCATTCATTATTGATTGATTGATTGATTGATTGCACTCCCAGTTCCTTCAGGATGTAGAGTTTTCTTGATTCTGTTCTGTGATCTGTGGAAAGAGGAGGCAAGCCCCACTCAACGATGGTTGCTGTGATCTTGCAGGGCCAGCCGCAGTGGGTGGCTGTACGGTACCAAATTCAATGTTTAGAGCTGGTACACAGTTCCCACAGCTTCCTGATTCCTCACTGGGACCCTGATAGTGGCTTCAGCAGTTGTGGCATCAAAACCTTTCCAGAACATTGTTAAAGAGTGTATCTCTCGGTGGAGATATACCACTGTCCCTTCCCCTAAGAGTCAATCCAGTGGATGGCCAGGTACCTGGCAATAAAGGTCACCCCTTAGGTAGGCAAGCATGGTGATTTGAGTGAGAATGTCCCCCTTAGTGTCAGTTGGTAGCACTGTTTGGGAAGGATTAGGTGTGGCCTTGAGGGAGGAATTATGTCCCCAACTGTCCTCTCTGCTTTATGCTTGCGGTAAAGGACATGAGCAGTTAGCATCTTGATTCTCCCACTGTGCCTGCCACTGGCTTCCATGTTTCCCCATGAGGGACCCTCATTCACGTGAAACTGTAAGTGCAAATAATGTCTTTTAATAAGTTGCCTTTGGTCACGATGCCTTATCACAGCAACAGAGAAGTAACCACAGAGCAAGTTCTTACTATGCCGTGTTATAGAGGTGAGAGGAATACCAATCCCTTTATCGAGATAATGTAGTTCCTTTCCCAGAATCACTACCTTCAGTGTAGGAGCTCCAGGGCCACTATGAGGTTCTGTCAGGTCTGCCAACCTTTCTGGGACCTAACTCAAAAAAGCATAACTTTCCCTACGTCTTCTGTCTTCTTCTTTCAAATGCTGGCTAGAGCCCAAGCACACTTTCTCTAACCCTTCAGCCTTCATTCTTTCTCCAAAGCTCCAGGCCCTTCCCTGTGGCTGCTTAGCCGCCATTTTGCTGGTCTCCTTGTAGGTGTTTGTCTCTTTCTCTTCTCTTTCTTCTTCCTTCAGCTAGCTGCTGAGATTCACTGCTTTTGAAACTGAAATAAAATTGTCTTCAAGCTTCTGTTTGAGTCCATTCTTAAAGTATTCAGCTGACATGGCTAAGACTCTCAAGGGAAGATACCGATTTCTCCAAAAACATTTGGCAACTTTACTAGGACTCTCCTTAATTCTGAGCGACTGCATTGCTATTAGCACAAATCTGGTAAAATTCCTAGTGGAGATCTTTTAACCCAGCTTGCTGGAATTTACCTGATTCTGCAGTTATAGCTGCATTGGTTGTAGTCATAGCAACCAATCCTGTCCAATGGTAGAGATTTCTGTGGGTCTGGTTGTAGAAAAGGTTTATCAGGTACACTCTGAGGACTGGAGAAGTAGTTAATGGGGTGATAAAATATTCATGTTCTCTTGGCCCACCAAACTGTAATCGGCTCCTCATTCTGACGTGGCTTCTAGTCAGCCATCTTGCCTTGAAGTCCTATCTTAAGCAACTTAGTATGACATTTAATTGACAAAACTCGAAGAAAGGTTATAAAACATCCCAATTTCATTAGGCAAAATAGCGAGGTTTATAGAGATTATCTAATACCCTCAAGGTAATCCAGCAAATAGCACGTTTGGGCTTCCAAATCGTTTGCTTTGAAAACCGTATCACAGCCTTAACCAGACTCCACAGTCTTAACCTTGCTCTAACTACTTGGCTGAAAATTGGGTTTATCTCACCATAACCCCTCCCCCCCCAGTTCTATAAACAATTGAATCTAGGGTCTGGCATATGCTAGGCACGTGATCTGCCAGTGTACCGCATCCATTCTTGTCAACCTAGTTGACCATGGGAATGCCTGCCATCTTTAAATTATCTACAGGGCATCCCAGGCCTCTCCCTCTGGTTGGTCTTCTGTCTATAGGGTCAAAGAACACCAAGAAAAACCTTTTAGGTCACAATTAAATCAGTCTTCGCTTATGCCACTAAAAGAAGGCCTTTGGATACAGTAAGTACTTTGAGGGTTTTTGCCAGCAGTTTCAAGCCCTGTGACCCTCCTTCTGACATCTACTTCCTGACGACTTCTGACTGTTCCTATTGTCTTTTGGCTGCTGATTTCCCCCAGCTCCCCCTTGCCCATGATCTGAGGGGTGCTTTGTGAGTCTTGGGTGTTCCTGAGACCCTGTGGGTGCATCCAGTTCTGACTCATAAAACACAATGAGGAATTTACAGCTTCGACTTCAACTACAGGCATAAAATTAGCCACCTAATTCCATGTTAGGTTCTTTCCCCCTAATTACTTCTTTATTAAATGACTCATGTCGCAGCAGGAGGGGATGCTGACGTTGTGTACCTCAGTGGAGGGAAACTTAATGAGATTGTGTGCGCCGAGTGTCTTCCCTCTGCCCCTGCGCCTTCATTGGCTTTCGTGAGCACGTCCCTGTGGCCTACAACCACACACTGCCTGCTTGCTTTCCCGGCTAAGAGTGTTCGATGGGCGGAACTGAAGTAAGCGCATCTGTTCCCCTTGGCTTTCTTTCTATAGGATGGCTGAAACTGAGTCTGCCCCTCTCCAAAGCCATTCATTGTCCCCGTCAGGTGGCTCTCTGACATAATTGTCTCTCTGGTTCCTATAGCTTTATCTTTTAGACTAACCGCTCACTGGGGACGGCCAGCATTGGGGTGCTCCACCATCCCTTACCTTCTCTAAACCCTGCTTCTATGACCCTCTCACTAAACACTCATTTTACCTGTAACATCGGTTCCTGCTTCTCGCACTCTGAAATATGGATATGGGTGTTCACGTGATTCAAAACTTCCCCCGCAGGCACAGTGGTGCAAACGATTGCCTGCTTAATCAAGTGACATTGTGAAAGATTAAGTCTTACCTGACAACCGCGTTGCCTGTGGTTTCAGCACAGCAACCTTCCCCTCGTTCGGGAAGGAAATATTCAAATGAGTGCAACGGGTTGTCATACAGATGAAGTGATGCCCAATGAGGTTGTCCTGGGGATTCATTTAGCTCCCTAAAAACCATCTGAGACTTCAGTACAACTCTGTTTAAAAAAATACAGAGTAGGAAGTCTGGGGCTAGGGAGGTGGCCCAGTGAGTAAAGGGCTTGTCAAACACGTGTGGGGGTCCTTAACTTTATATTCATAACCAAAATTTAAAAGCCAGGCATAGTGGTAAATACTTGTAATCCCAGCACTGGGGAGGCAAGACAAGAGGTCCTCAGGATCGCACTGGCCAGCCAGCCTAACCCAGTTGTCAAGCTTCAGGCCAGTCTTAAGACCTTGTCTTAAAAACAAACAAAAAACAGAAAAACAAAATGGTGGCTGAAGAACAACACCTGAGGTAGGCCTCTGGCCTCCATACAGTGGACACGAGAAGTCTAGAGTAGAGCTCAGTAGTGGAGCTACTGGGATTGGTCCCTGGCAATATACACACACACACACACACACACACACACACACACACACACACACACACACGCATACACACACTCACATACATGCATACACACCTGCTCACACATAGACACACACACACACACACACACACACATGCATACACACACGGATGCACCGAGAGAGAGAGAGAGAGAGAGAGAGAGAGAGAGAGAGAGAGAGAGAGAGATGCTTTGAAGTTTCTAAGGAAGCAAGAACATTGCCTTGGGTTTTCAGATTGTTTTCTCGAGCCCTTAGGTACACGTACGAAAGGTAGGAGACCTTCCTAGTAGTTATTAACCTGTCACAGGAGAAGGTTGAACCATCTCAAAACTGTCCATGTGGGCAGGAGGCTAATCAAACTACTTCAAGTAGCAAAGCGGCAGCTTCGGGCGGAACCTCCCACCATGGGGTTACAGCTGCTAATGTCATTGGCTACACTGACATGAATGGCAGCCTTGCACATTCTCCTGGGACCAGAAAGATCAGTCTTAGAGGTATGCCATGCTGACCATTCTTAGAAAGAAACACAGGAACAATGAAAGAAAAATGGGATGTTTTTGTTTATTTGAAGGTCTCTTATATAACAAAGTTTATTAAAATATTGAAATTAAAAAAGGAATAAATGAATGGTTCTGGATTTATTGGCTTTATTAGTCACACAAAACTAATGTAGGCAGATTTGGAGGTTTAGAGTCTAAACTGAGGAGAGTTGGCTAAGACATTGGCAACCACAGCTCTGTCTTGCATTGGTGATCTCACGGGCCCTTAGCATCTATCTCCTGTTTTGCCTTCTGAACAATGCCAAACCTGAAGCAACCAGCGCTGTGCAGACACACACGAGGAATAAAAGAGCAGAACACTGAGCTCTGATAGTTCTCAGGGCTGCGGGGCCCAGCCAACAGAAGGCTGTGCTAGAAAGGCCCCTCTCCTGGGAACTGGGCCCCTGGCAAGTTGTCCAGTGATTTTCAGTGTGTAAAACAAGTAGAAATTTCCTTGGAGAGTCTGTGTGAGGACTCAAGGAGGTAATACGTATATAAAGTGCATGAAATTATGAATATATCTTTAAATGCCTGGTGCACGGTAAGTACTGACAGTTACCATAACTACCGCTGGGCGGTGGGGTTCGCTCCCACCTAACCCAGGTATTTGTGATTTTATCCAAGGTATAAAAGCTGTTGAAACCCAGCTTCCTGCTACAGAGTTCCTACTCTCAGAGCGTGGCATGGAGATGCTGTAGGCCCCATTTAACAACAGCTTTGCTCCAGGATGGTTTTGCAAGCTTGAAGCTCTACTCCACTGTTTTCTCTGTGTGTGTGTGGAAGGAACAGTTTGCAGTGTGAGATAATACCGCCAGGCATCTGCCTCTGGACGTTTCCATTCATGAGAACCGAGAAAATTCTCAGGAAAAAAAAAAGTTCTTCTTTCTTTCTCTCTCTCTTTCTTTCTTTCTTTCTTTCTCTCTTTCTTTCTTCCCTTCCACTGTTCTGGAGTCTTTCTAAAATGGCTTCTTCTGGGAGATTAATTATAGAGGCCCAATGTTTCCTGGAAATACTAAAACATTTTAAAAGAATACGAAGACACTACTTGATAAATGGCTTGGCTCTTTATTGCCTAACAATCCAAAAAGAAAAATGCATGTTTGAAACAGAACAGGATGTAATGGAAATCTAAGTGGGTGGACTGTAAAATGGATTTTATTAACTATTTACAGTGGTCGTGTAAATTGTTTCTGTCTACGCCTGAGGAAGTTCCCTGGCGGGGTTCTGCACCCCTTCCACCCACTTCTTTCTCGTTTACATGGTAAAGGTGACTGGTCAGCCACTTGGATGAGGCTCTCCAGGTGCCACCAACTTCCCTACAGCCCCTCTGGACCCTTCAGGAGAGACATCCTTAACTGAAGGAAGGACAGGAAGAATAAAAGAGCCTTTGGACCATTGCTTAGCACACACAGCTTAACTAGTGGCAGGTTATCGATACTATGTAACAGGCTCCCAACCGCTCACTTAGCAGAACTTCTGCCCTGTGTTTGAAAGGGTTTTTGTTGTTGTGTTGTTTTGTTTTGTTTTGTTTTGTTTTGTTTTGTTTTGTTTTTTTAAGCTATGATGCACAGAGCTGTAGTCTAGTACTTCAAAGGCTGGGCCAGGAGGGTCAAGAGTTCAAGCTAATCCCAGACTACTCTGGGACTATCAGGTGACCCTGTTTTCCAAAGAGAGAGGGAGGGAAAAGAGGAGGGAGGGGAGGGGGAAAGAAAGGGAGGAAGTCTATCTCAGAGAAAACACGCTGTGCACTTGGAAAACTTTTCCATTTGCTCCCCCCTCCATGTCTCGAAATAATATCTTTATGGTTTTTAACAAGTAGCTGGTAAGTTATCAAGACCCCTGGGGTCTCTCCACTCTTGCATACCTTCTGGTTCATTCCCTAAACATGAAGAAGACCCTTGGCATTGTGGTCTGAGCTAAGTAAGGATGGATCAGATTTATTACTGACAAGATGAAAACACCATCTCTCCCAAAAAAAACTTCTTGTAAACGAAGAACATTTTATATTTCAAAAGAAGCTCAGAGTCTGTTATCATGGTGGGAAAATACCCAACACTGTTCTGCTTCTTTAGGTCTAATTATGGCTTAGTACTGTTTTATGTTTAATTATAAGTAAGGACGGCAGCCCCATAATCTTCTTAGTGGGGAGGTCCCCCCAAAATCCTAACCCATCTGTGACGAGAGGCGGGGCTTAGCTATTCACCAGGGGGTCCCCCATGTGAAAATGCCACTATGGTTTCTATGTTCTGGTCGTGTGGCCACTGGCATCGCATCCCTGCCACAGTCCGTGGCACAGAGCAGGCACACCACAGTGATTCCAGAAGTTCCCGTGAGTGGCCGCCGAAGCAGCTCAGGCCCTGTGCTGAGTACTTCACAAACCTGCCAGCTCTTAGTTCAGTTCAGGTTTGGTTTTTGGTTTTGTTTTGTTTTTTTTTCCAAATTCTTGACATCCCCAATGGCTCCATTTTACACTGAGCCTGAAGCAAGTGACGGAAGTCATTCAGCGGTAAGCCAAGGTCATCCCGATCCAGGAACTCACGCTCTTTTCACCACACACATTGCCAGACTCCTTGATATTCAGTAGGCTGGCCTCTGGCACCTAGACACTGGGCTAAGTAGGCCTCGGAAAGAGTTCAGAGAAGCCACTCACAAGTCGGGCTCAGTATTGGGAAAGCCGCCCCTCCCCCAACCCCCGAGAAAGCACCGGGTCGATTCTCAGCCTCTCAGTTCGTAGTCTCCAGATATCGATTCCTGGGTCTGAATAATTGTTGGAAACATTTGGCCCTTAGGACCTAGCCCTTCCTTAGAGTTTGAAAAGAACTGGTTGGGGGTGATGCCTGGCATGAACATGGGGCGGTTTCCCAGCCCTTGGGGGTTTGCATATTTGTTTCTGGGCTGTAAAGATGGGCTGGAGGATGTCCTCGGAGCCTGAAGAGGTACGGCGATGATGGTGGAGGACTGAGAGGAAGGAAAGAAACACACTCTTCATTCACTCTTTTTCTACCTGAGACACTGATTCAGTCAATACCGTTTCTGGAAAATTCTGGAATTTTTTACAATTACTCTATAAGTGATGGGGGTGGGTCATCTCACTTTTCTGCCACTTGGACACTTTCTATGTGACATGAAACACATTCACTCTCCCCACAGTTGAAAGAAGAGTGTGAACCATAGGCAGAAGGTGGGTAGTCACGATGGTGCAGGGCTCTCTTACGTGGTGCACAGAGGCAGGCATCCCAGGATGCCTGTGCAGGCAGCTGTGACTACAGATTGGCTGGGTGTTGGGTCTGGGCAAAGTGCAGGATTATAGACAGAGCCTTTCAGAATCCTTCCAGCCAGAAACTTCTATAAGTGCATGGTTCCTTTGACTAATTCTCCATTCTATCTCATTCTTTTCTGATCTAGCTTTTAACGGACTCCATTTATTACAGAAAAGAGAATGTTATTCCCTGGTGCTGTAAGGCCAAACCCAGGCCATGTAGAATAATGAATCAGGAAGGCTCATAGACACTAATGTCAGACAATGAAATGCGAGACTCACAGATCTGGGATCACAGGGAAATGGGCATTTCATAGGCTCTGTGGCGCATGAGGGCCTAAAGACAAGGAGAGAGAGAGAGAAGGCAAGTTATTAGAAATGATTTTTTCCATAGCTGGCCTACCTGTCTACCTTGCTTTTTGTTTCCTCTGGTACTTGGATGCAAACTGCATCGTAAAATAAAACATCAAAGTTAATAGCATCAGCGGAGTGTTCTGTGATAAGTTGTGAAAAGGACACGGTCTGTGAGGGCGCTGAGGAGACACAGAAGAACCGGCATTCTGTAGTAATGAATCATGTCAACTAGGAGACGTAGTGGGAAAGGGGGATACATTTGAAAAACAGAGATTTCGTGTGGCAGAGAGCTAATTATCCTGACATCTAATTTTCCAGGAGGCTAACAGTTAGTTTAACTGCTAACAGTCACCGAGGAGTGAGCTGAGGAGATATCTTAAAATATGCCTTTAAAAGAAAAAAAAAAAAAAAGAATCCAACATGCCTACATCTGAGAGTCAAACCCTTAAGGACCAGCTGCTGGAGGAAAGTCTGGAGTCCTTTCTTCAGCTTTGCTTAGACAGTGAGGGGTTATTAGCAAGAATAACTGCCACTCCAGCACGCCCTAGAACCCACTAAACTCTGAAGGTTCATAGCACCTCCAAGCGAATCACCCAGTACAGTATTTCATGTTGCTATTTTTATCTGATTCTATTTAATAGTTTGGGAAAGTGGTCTGAAGGATGTGGAGGAAGAAAACTCAGAAGCAAAGCCTTGGCGGGGGGTTTTAATTTCAGAACGCGCTGTCATTGGCGTTGTTAGGTAAATGTATGGAATGAGGCCATTCTGGGCACTTTGCAAATTACGAATTTCTGAAGAGCTCTGGGAAGTGGGCTTTGCCATTATTGGTCCTCTCTCACAAATAGAGAAACAAGTTCAGACAGGTTCCTTGTCTGCTACGCAGAACACCTACAAAGGTCAAGTTGCAGGCAGCCTCCCTTCTCAGCTCAGTGCGTAAGCTCATACGCTTCACCGTCTGCTTGTGGGCTCCAGAGGCCTCGCTCTGCTCTTGGATTTTCTCAGACGTTGTGTCACATAGAGGACATGTTAGACTCCGCTGGCTTCTTCTGGTCACTGACTCGACACATCTGTGGATGGAGTGTGAACCCCTGCACACATGGCCACATGGTTCCGAAGCAACAGACATGGAACAGACCGTTTAAAACTCAGCAAGCGTGCAAAGATCTCTGAAGATAAAATGGGCATTAAACTGTCTTCTGTGTTTCTCTTCTCGGAAAACACTTATAACCTCAAGTCAAGTGTAAGGCAGCAATACAAACCATGAGGTCAACACAGTTCTATTCTGCCCTTGAAGTTTAGGCTGATCTGTAAAAGCCCATGGTCTCCCATCTCAACAGCATTCTGTTTTTAAAGGCCTTTCCTCGAGGGTCCTGCTAGGCTCACTCTTGTCTTTAACGTTGATAGAGTGCCTTGGAGTTGACTGACGTTTTACCCACCCCATCCATCTTTTCACCCATCTTGAGAGCGCTACTGCTGAGCCCTTCATTTCTTAAGCGGTAGCAGTATTTCTGAGCTCTCTGCTACGTGCCAGACCCTGAGCTAAGCACTTCATGGGTTATATTCTATTCATCTTCATAAGAGTGCCGTGAAGCAAATACAACATACAGTGGCATGTTTGTGGCGGAGAGAAGTGATTTGTCTAAAGTCTGGAGCTGAGAGGTGGGGAAGCAGTCTCTGCCCAGCTTGGTACTCTGAGTTCAGAGTACATCATAGGGAAATAGGACTTATCAGAGTCAAATGACCAGTAAAGGGCAATGTTAAGCCTTTCCTCCATAATCTAAATGCTTCTACATACCTAAGGAGAGCTGACCACATAAGCTAATGGAAAGATTCGGAAATCAACCAGAGTAGAGACAGATGGAGAGATGTGTCCTGTTTCTCTGTATAGTGACATATGGCTATTAATGAGTTGGGGACGGGGTACCAAGAGGGTTTGCCTTTTGAGGGGCAAACTCATGAGCAAAGGAATTTACCACGTATGACTAAAGTCAATCGTGGCTTGTTGTCATGTTCGTCAAGGAACACAGATGCACAGAAGGAAAGTTAACTTAACTTCTAATGCTGTCAACTATAGGAAACGCATACCGAACAACACAGCCATCAAATATGGAGACTGCCTATGAAGGATGACTTTGAAACTGTTCAGTCTCAGACCTGCTCAGACTTTCCCGCCGGAACTTCATTCTTGTGAGGCTCTTCCAAATGAAGACCCTTTAGAGTCTTCGTTAAAATAGAATCGACACTCAAGTGGTGCCACTTATATCCAACACAGCTTCATCTACAAGTACCGTTTCGCGTAGCAGGGGTGTGGCCACTCACATTTTAAAATTCAAGTACAAATGAGATGATCTGGCTTGTTTTAAGCATTCTTCGAGACTCAGATTTAAGCTATCCGAAGGAAATCCGTATGGTACAAAAGGTACAAAAGCTATTGTAAGAAGTATAAGAATAAGAAAATGATGATGAACTAAAACACAGAGGTATCGTCACATAAAGAAGAATTTTTAAAAATCAGATATAAAGATACAGGCTAATTATAGACCGGGACTTCGCCCTGGTACTCTATTTCCCTGTCACTAGATGGGGCTCACTAGTTGAGGTTATTTTCTGCCCAGATTTGGATTTTGTGTCAGACAACAGAGAGGATTCAACAGGGGATTCAGTTCAGTTCTTGAAAAGATAAGTTATTGGAAGGTATTCAATGGGACTCCTAATAAGATTGACTTTTTTTTCCAGTCGCCACAAAAGTCTTATTGAGCAAAGCTAGCTTTATCCCAATTGAACATGAAATAGGTCACTATTAGAAAAGACAGCTTCGCTGTGTTTGTACTTGGGATTAACAGATAAAATAAATAGTTCTTTTCTTCCCACGGGCATTGATGAGGCAGCTTTCTCCTAAATGACTGGAGACTTCTGTTCTTTTCAACAAACACAGCCCTCCAATTAGGGGCTGCAAATAAGATTATATGCCCTGAATAAGCCTGAAAGGGGCCTTTTATAATTAGAAAGTTTGTGTGCGCAAAGTGAAGCAGCATTAAGTGCTCGCTGTGGCTTCATTAAGAGAGCTGCGTGAAGATTCCCAAACCCTCGTCTGAGTGCTCCGAAATGATAAAATAAAAATTATGGAGAACGGTAAAGTGTATCCTATCCCTCCTCCCTCCTCCCTCCTCCTTCTTCCCTCCTCCCTCCTCTCTCTCCATCTTCTTTTCCTATCATCACATATAAGGAGCAGAAACCAATCAGTGCTGTTTGTAAATTAGGCATTGTTTGGAAACACTGCCCTTTGTATAACAGGCAGAGTGTTAGAATTCAGGCAAAATAAATAAATAAATAAATAAATAAATAAATAAATAAATAAAAGATGAAATCCTGATGTCCTTGTGGATAGAGCATATAGTCCATTTCCCTACAACACTTCAACGATGGCTGCTCTATCTCTTCTAGGGCATAATGATGTATTGAGAGCTGCTGGCTTTGGCTTAGCCAGGCTTCCTGGACTGTGGACACAGTGGCGATTGTCCGCACCTACTCTTCCAGATCAAGCAGAGCTCGCCATGTGAAAGGGCCTTTCCTCCATGAATAGGTCTCCTCTCCACATACACAATGCATTCAGGATTAGTGGCCCTGAAGCCCCTAGCGTCCCAGAGAATCAGATGCAGCCGGGCAATGCTTCCTCTGACCACAGCATCCTCTGAGCTAAGAGGAAACGACACGGCCGGGAGGAGGGAAAAGACGAGCTGAGCGTCTCGAGCTAGCACAGAAAAGAATAGTTCTAGACATAACAGACAGAGCTGTGTCCAATCTCCCGCTCAGCGGGTCTACATTTCAGGTGTTTAACATAGGCAAAGAAGGTGTCCCTGGACTGGATTCCTAGCAGGAGGCAGACTAAGAGCCTCAGTTTACAGTGCTTACGTTCCAGATGCTTCTTAAACATGTGACTTGTACTTCCTATCACCATTCTGTTATCTGGATGATAATGTCTGCCTCTCAGGACTAGTAGCTGGGAATTCATATGGCTAGAGAAGTCTTCAGAGTCTCTGATATGTGGGAGACAGTCATAAATATTTCATGAATGAATGAACAAACATATCTATCAAATCAGGGACTTCAAAGCCTTCAAATCCATCTAACAAACTCAAACCATAAATATTATCCTCTGATGCTTTAATATTCATACACACACACACATACATGTGTGCGCATACATACATGTGCACACACACATATGACAGACTCTTACTTTACAATCATGGATTCTCTTAGGAAACAACATTATATTAATTTTTTATAGTTTTAGTTTGTTGTGGTGATGATATAAGGGTATTTTACCCATATATATATATATATATGTATATATATATATATATATGTGTGTGTGTGTGTCTACATACTACTTGTGTGCCCACAGAGGGCATCAGAGTCCTGGAACGAGAGAGACAGGCTGTTGTGAGCCACCATGAGTACTGGGAATTAACCCAGGCTCTTAGAAGGAATAATTCTAGCCCTTGAGAGGCTGAGGCAGGAGGATCATAAGCTCCAACAAGCCTGGTTTCTAGAACAAAAAACTCCGTCTCAAAACAAGAGATTTAGGATGAGGGAAGTGAGCATCACGTTATAGACTTCACTACCCTGAAAATAACAAGGAAAGTATTCGTTAGATGACAAAAGCATTACACCAAAGAGTCTGTTAAAGTAACGTCAACAAAGTTCTCATCTTAAAGTTAAAAGACATGGGTTGGGGATTTAGCTCAGTGGTAGAGCGCTTGCCTAGGAAGTGCAAGGCCCTGGGTTCGGTCCCCAGCTCCGAAAAAAAAGAACCAAAAAAAAAAAAAGTTAAAAGACATATCTCAATAGAGTTTTGATAGTATGTTCCTGTCGTCCTAGAATGGGAGGGAGGGGCAGGAGGATCAGCAGCATTGGAGTCAGCCGGGCTACAGAACAAGACCATTGCCTCTCAACAATCCGGACCAAAACAAACAGAAGAATATCTTTCGTGTAAGTCTCATAGAATAACTGAACCACGTGATCAGCTGGACCAATCTTTTTTAAATGACGTTTGAAGTTTCCAAAAGAAGTATTTTGTTTTTCCTGAGTGACTCTGTTTTATTTTCCTCCTTTGGAACCTTTCAATACATTGCTTGGATCTGAATTCATGAATTCAAAGTGAAAGTAACTTAGGGTTCCACAAAAATCATGATGTCTATTGAACAGAAAATGAAAAAAAAATAAGCAGAACCTAATTTTTTTCAGAAAACACAACACGAGCTGGATACTGTAGTCCAGTCGGGAAAAAATGGCCAGCAAACGGGGCCCCAGATCGCCGTGCCCAGAACCAAAGCAGAAGAGTAACAACAGATCTAATCTGAATGCAAAGAAGACAATCTTTGGAACATAAATATTTTTCTCTTTCTATCATAAACAGCAAGACTTTATTTTCTCTCCAATTGCATATTTAATTACCAACCTCCCAGCAGTATTCTGGACATAATTCTAAACTAGAGGTGCTGAATTTTTTTTTCATTTGTTTTATCTAATTCAATGGCCAAGGCAATATGTGTGGTCTCCGGCTGGATTGGAATCAAGGAAAAAAAATAGATAAAATTATCAAGACTTGGAGCTGTAGAGACGGCGCGGCAGTTAAGAACACATGCAGGAGGTCGGGTCTCTACAGTCATGGGGCAGCTTAAAACTGCCTGTGACTTTAGTTTTAGAAAATCCAACTCTCCATTTTGGCCCCTCTGGGCACCAGGCATGCATGTGATACATATATTCAGACACTCATACATGCACACCAAGTAAAAATAGATGAGTTATGGTGATTGACACATTTAACCTCAGCACTTGGGAGGCAGAGGCAGGTGAATCTCTAAGTTTGAGGCCAGGTTGGTGTTCCTAGTTGGTTTCAGGCCAGCCAAGGCTACATTATGAGACCCTGTCTCAAATACTTTCAGTAAATAAATATTAGATATTTTAAACTTACCCACAGTCACACATTAGATGGAGTTTGGGGAATCATGAGGAAGAGGGGCGTGGAGATTGTAACAGACAGAGAGGTCAAGAACACCGCAAGAAAACCCACAGAATCAACCAACTTGAGCTCATAGGGGCTCACAGAGACCGAACTGCCAACCAGGGAGCCTGCACAGGACTGGTCTAGGTCTTCCACACATACATTACAGTTGCATAGCTTGGCCTTCCCGTGGGACTTCTAACAGTGGGAGCAGGATCTGTCTCTGACTCTGTTGCCTACTGTTAGGCTCCTTTCCCCCTACTTGCATTGTCCAGCCTTAATAGAAAAGAAGGTGCCAAGTCTTACTGCAATTTGATATGCCATGACTGGTTGATATCCACTGAGGCTGGCCCTCTTCTGAAGAGGAGGAGTAGCTGTGGAGGTGGTGAGGGAAAAGGGTGGGACTAGGAGGAGAAGAGGAAGGGGAAACGACAGTCTAAATGTAAAATAAATAAATACAAAACAAAAAATTACCAGGACTTGAGCTGAGATGACCCAGGAAAAATTCTGCCATTAATTTGGCTTTTAGTTTTTCTTATTCCCAGAAGAAAAGACACCACAACACACAACAACGTCACCCTAGCTTCATTCAGGTGACAGAGGAACAGAGCAAGCCATCTGGAAAGGCTTGAGTAGTCCACACAATATAACACACTTATAGACCCAGAGCAGCTGGACACAGCTGGCCCAGAACAGGAAGAATACCCAGGCCTCAGTGATAAGGAAAGAAGCAAAATGCAGGCCTCCAAAACAGGGAACAAGAAGTCCAAGAACATGGCCAGATGTGACCCAGAAATGGCAGGTGCTCTGTAAGACAGTGCCAATGTGTGCACTGTTCTCAAAAATAAAAGCACAGAATAATTCCACAGCTCAGGGTAAAAGAGGTCCATGCCTTGATGTTCCAAAATGGCCTTTTCCAGCTACTAAAGTTGAAAGCCATTGCAAAGGACATAGGAGAATGGAGAGCAATGGGTAGAAACTACCCAAGCAAAAACAGTCAAGGCACAGTCACAGCAAAGACCACTAACGTGGCTGCAGAGCTGAACATCTAGGTCCTGCAGTAGGCGGGGTGTGATCTAGAATCCACCCATCCTTATCAAACACCCCATTTCCAGAACATAACATCTCAGCAAAGTGCATAAAGACAAAAGAAAGAGAAGAACACAGCCCCTGAAGGGCTTCTGTATGATACGCTGAAACAGTGGGTCGACTGGCCTTTTACAGACACAGTAACACATAAAATAGGCAAACTTTACATAGCAACGCAACCCATCTTACAGTTGGAGACCTGGATGTTGTTACAGGGGAGGAGCAAACAGGAAGCACAAAGCTGGTTGGCTGTGGGTATTGGAACTGAGCTCGATCACTCTGTGGTTGCATTTGGTACCATCTCTGACAAATGAACAACACGTCGTTCTCAAAGGAATCCTTTCAAGGAAAACAATGAACCTGGAAACTGGTGGCAGTGTGTATGCCAATATAACATATGTTGCTACCAAACCTAGAATTCCAAGCCGGAGAGACTGTAAAAGCAAGCCATCGACAAGAGACTTGGGGACGAGAACTCTTACTCTAGCTATCAACCCAGTGTCAAAACAGGAAATAAGGAAATTAAAGCATAGACGGGAATGTGTCTCACCACATCCAAATAACTACAGGAAGTTTGCTAAAAGCACAGGCCAGGAGATTGAACTCAAGCAGCCGCTTCATTCATCAGTGTAATCTACTGTGAGTGGGTGGAGAACGAAGATGATGAAAAGAGCCCCGGACATGTGCTAATGTGCCGGTGTTCCGATGTGGTCCACTTAAAACAGCCACCTAAGAGATCGCCTCTCAACAAAACTTTCCCTTGTCCTGGAGGTGCTCTATGATCATTTTTCTTTTCTCCAAGGAATGAGAAGGCTATGAGCACACACCCATCTCCATCCATTGATGCAGATTTTGCAATAATTGATCACAGAAGTCATGCAAATAACCAGCAACTTTCATCAGGAAAAAAAAATGGCTTCCATCCCTCTGCCTCTGCTGCTGAACTATTTTTCACCCCTATCTCATCCAGAAATCCCAAAGCTTCCCTCCCACTAGGGGTGACCATGCCAAAATAGTGACAAATGTGATTGGCTGCTGACCTGTTGGACCATGAACCATTTCCTGTTAGGATCGAACCTCTGGTTTCATGTTGCAGCAAGGTACATTAAAGGCAGTGGCTACTATCCTGGCTGCAGACAGTCACCTGGGGTAGCTTCAGGAGAATGTCTGATGCCTGTGATTCCTTGTGGATGTCACCAAAAGCACAGACGACAAAAGACGACAGTGGAGCTCTATGGGAGTTAAACGGGTATGCAACACAGCGAACATCGATGTACTGAAAGACAACATTCACATAACACATGTCTACCCAGGGGTTAGTCAAGGAGGCAAACGGATGGCCAACAGGAATGGGAATAATGTCTCCTGCATGGCTAGTCAATAGGGAGATGTGACGCATAGCCACAATTAAACACCAGCACACATTTGTAAGGACAGACATTACTGTAAGGAGGAAAATCAGACGAGAGTCTCTGGAGACATTGAGACCATTAACAGTGGTGATGTAACAGGCTCCCAGACCTTAGCACAACTGACGCCATTGTAGAAGCACCACTTGAGCTATAAAACTCAACATGTAGACAGCACCGCCTTCCGAAACAAAAACAAAGACCTAATCCATCAAAGTCCATAGGAAAGTCCAATGTACCAACCTTGCTTTTTGGCTTTTATAGTTCTGCTTCTAGATGACTGTTCTTGTTAGCTGAGGTGCACCATCCTGAGACACACCCTGAGAAAGACTCGGAGTTATACCAGGATCACAAACACCCAATATAGTTTCACTGACTGACTAATAAAGGCTTTCTACTGGCTTGAACTTGTGTTTGACTATTCTTCTCTGGGTGATGACCCACATGAGAAGTAGGAATTAAATGCAGAGTAGCTGCCAGGAACCTACATAAAGAGTCCTCAAAAAATGTAAAATGAACTACTATATTCTCCAATGATTCTGTATTCTACCTGTAGGGATTTCTACTAAAGAACTGGTCCCAGGGTCTTGACCCAGGCTGTTCTGTGTCCTGTAATATCAGCATTATTCACAATAGTTAAGAAGAAGAAACTGAATGACCTCCAACAGATGAATAGCCAGTGCTTGTCAGCCTGTGGGTGACAAACCCTTTGGGGGCCCTAGCAATTACATATCAGTTATCCTGCATATTGGATATTTACTGATATATCAATTCATAACAGTAACAAAATTAAAGCCATGAAGTAGCAACAAAATGATGTTCTGGTTGGGGGATTGCCATAACATGAGGAACTGTATTAAAGGTCACAGCATTAGGAAGGTTGAGAACCACTGGATGAAGGCAGCCTGGTGTCTACACACAATAGAGTATTATTCAGCCTTAGAAAAGAAAACAATTCCCACACAAGCTATGGCATGGATGAACCTCCCAGACACAGTGCTTAGCGAAAAACGCTATGTCAGGACAGACTCTGCTGGGCTCTGTGTCTAAGTGGTGTTTAAAGCATTGGAGTGCAAGAAGGCAGATAATAAAGGATGTTGCCCAGAACAAGGGGAAGCTGGAAAAAAGATGTGCTGAGCAGAGGTCCATTGTCCCAGTCATGCTAGTGTAGAGTCCTAACAATACCTAACTAATACCAGATGTGTCAGTTTCTAGTCCTAGCAGTATCTAATGGCAAGCAAGAGGTTATCAATACTGCGTGACTCACTGAGAAACTTAAGAAGGGAACCTCCTCTGTTGTAGGGAATCTGTGTTCTTTCCAGCTTCTAGCTATTATAAATAAGGCTGCTATGAAATAGTGGAGCATGTGTCTTTGTTGTATGTTGGAGCATCTTTTGGGTATATGCCCAAGAGAGGTATAGCTGGGTCCTCAGGTAGTTCAATGTCCAATTTTCTGAGGAACCTCCAGACTGATTTCCAGAGAGTTTGTACCAGTCTGCAATCCCGCCAACAATGGAGGAGTGTTCCTCTTTCTCCACATCCTCGCCAGCATCTGCTGTCACCTGAGTTTTTGACCTTAGCCATTCTCACTGGTGTGAGGTGAAATCTCAGGGTTGTTTTGATTTGCATTTTCCTGATGACTAAAGATGTTGAACATTTAGGTGCTTCTCAGTCATTCGATATTCCTCAGCTGTGAATACTTTATTTAGCTCTGTACCTCATTTTTAAATAGGGTTATTTGGCTTTTTGGAGTCTAACTTCTTGAATCCTTTGTATATTTTGGATATTAGCCCTCTATCAGATGTAGGATTGGTAAAGATATTTTCCCAATCTGTTGTTTGCTGTTTTGTCCTAATGACAGTGTCTTTTGCCTTACAGAGGCTTTGCAGCTTGATGAGATCCCATTTGTCGATTCTTAATCTTAGAGCATAAGCCATCATTCCCACCTCCAGCTGCCAAACACTGTTCATTCCATCTTGAAGGTTGACTCCTCCTTACTTTCCCTCAACAACACACTTTTAGAATGTATTTTTTACATTGATATTTAATAGTGTAGCTTTTGTCTTTGGGGGTGGGGGGAGATTTGGTTTTGCTTTTTTTTTTTTTTTTTTTTTTTGGCATTAAGGTCTCATTTAGTAGCCCAGGCTGGCTTCAAACTTTCGATCCTGCCTTGGCTTCCTAAGTTATATATACTTGTAGGTATATATGACAGACCCATCTTATTTTTAGTATTTCTTTTTAATAAGTGCAGTTTCAGAATAGTTTAAAGCAAAGCCATGCTGCCCATTCGAACATAGAGAGGAATGTCAAATGAGGAGGTGAGATCTAGCCAGCACCATTTATGTCCCTGTGGGTAACATCCGGGATGCCAAGCAGATTCAAGTTTAGGCTTCGAATGAATCTTGCTATTCTAAAGGCTGCCACCAAGCTGAACACAAACGTGGCTGTGTTTGTTGTGCCCAGTCTTGCTTCCCAGGCATGTGATGTCCACATTTCCAGTCCATCTCTCCATCCAATCAGCATGCCTTCTCTCTCTGGGTTTTTGATCAAGCCCTCTATGACATCTTTTCCCCTGACTAATTGTCCTTCACACTGAAGAACAGATTACAAGGTCTATGGGGGTGGGAACAAGGACAGTCACACCAGTAGATGATAAAACAAAGATGGCGGGTGATGCCTGAGGGGCTTTTGAGCCTATCTACCTTCCCTTTCAAAGCGGCCTTCATGGAGCCAACTGATTGGCTTTGTGGAGCTCGTGAAGACCCACGCATTCCCTTGTCTCTGCAGATTGCCCAAAAAGAAACGCTCTAGAGGAAATGGCAGGACGCCACAAAAATTTTAATTACAGCTTCAAATTACAAATGCGAGTAAGCCAAAGTTTGAAAAAGTTGCAAAACCGAGAAATCACGACGAATTTTGTAACGATGCCAGGAATTGTGGTGGGTAGACCCACGCAAGGGTGCAGGAGTTGCGTGAACACAGGAAGGTACTCTCTCAACCATTCCCAGCCATGACTTGCATGCCCCCTTTGGCACTAACCACTCAGAGAGGGGCGTGGTATATAAAAAAGGTTAGCTTCAGATGATATATATATATTATATATATATATCCCATAAATAATATTTTTCTCCATCCTAACCACATTAGGAGTTGAGTTTTAAGTAGGCCGAAAGACTCCAAGCATTGCCACCAAGTTGGATATTGATCTGCCTTTGAGCCTATTATCTGTTTGACAAGCAAGGGAAATGATTCTTGAATCCGACCTGCCAAATTTGATTCCCAAGGAATATGACGAACCTCCATTAGAGGGCTTATAGATATTAATGAGCAAGAATGTGTTGAACTTCACACTCTGTAATTATACCCACAAGTGCCTCAACATTTAAAACAAATTCTGATATAATTTCCATGAATCATTGAAAACCTCTTATTTGTACCCGTCCCAATTTGGACTCATAAAAATGAACATTTGTTTTTATACTTTCTTGAAAAAATGCAATGAATAGAACGGGGACTCTGAAATGATCGGTTACCAAAAATATTTCTTTTTCATGCAAGAAGGCCTGTTAGCTACGAAATGTTTGCCTTATTTAACCAAGCTTGTTTACATGCTTATACTTTGCTTGTGTTAAATTTCACAAGTTCGGTTATTTGACTGTGACATAGGAATGATGTCCAAATACTCAGGGAAGCATTTCTTCATTGGTAATTAAAGTTTCAGGGCGAAAAGAATTAAAAGATTATATAAGAGGTAATAAATACTCTTATCTCCTAATGAGTAACTGGCCCATGCATTCTTTGGACACAAAAGATCTAGCTTTTCCCTCCCGTGTTTTAATTCATTCTGCTGGGGTGACTTGAAAGGAAGAGTTAGTCACACACAGTTAATAATCAGACACCATCCTGGGGACTGAGAACACAAAGAAAAATAAGAAGAAAAATAAACAAAACACAACAACAACAACAAAAAAAGCCTCTCAAGAAACCCGTTGTAGTGTGTCCCAACATCTGGAAGTTGAAAATGTCGCCCACGGGTACTTATCTGCTGCCAGTGTGCTGTCTATCAACTCTAAGAGAGGCTGGGCCACTCTGAGCCCAGGTAGAAAGTGTAAGAAACATTATGAATATCTCAGAAGCGACAAAAATGTCTGGGGCTCCGTAAAGCCCTAGAACTTGCAAGGGAAGACTAAGTCTGCTGACCCACACCTGCTGGTTTCTTGGACTGTCCTGGAGCATCGGGGCGGGCGTGAGGGAGGTCAGAGAAGGGTCATTGTGGGCTCTGGAATTAGGATAGAAGCAGTCTGGACTGTCTCTCAGCTTGGTGACCAGTGTAGCTCTTCCTTGCCTCTCTGGATGCTTCTGAAGAATGAAGGTTACAGTGGCCCTTTGAGGTCTGTTAGGAAGATGGTGAGGACTTCGGGAGGGGACTAATTGGACAAATGCCAATTATCATCAGCATCTCAGGCCCTTCTCCCTCAGCCCAAGCTCCTCAGGTCCTTAGAACTCAGGCCTAGTCCATCTGAAGGAGTTCTGTTGGAGACGGAGTCTATGCACTTAACCACGCCTGACATGGCAAGGAGCAAGACGAGGAGGAAAATCTTTGTAGCTCAGTGTCACTGGATTTAAACTGACTTCATTAGTGACTGGCATTCTTGTAGGCTGTAGGCTTTGGGAATGTGAAGAAATCCACCTAAAATGCAGATTACCCCTGGGAGAGGCCTCTCCCCAGTTTGAAGAACAGAGGCAGTGAGTGTGCAGCCTGCTCAGGGGAAAGGAAGCGTTTGCAGCTGCCTCAGTAAATACCACATTTGGGAGGGAAAAAAATTCCTGGCCTAATGCCGCCTTTTTTCCATGGTTCCCTGAGAATGGTCACAGGTTCTTTGCGAAAGCTACATCTGTGAAAGGAAGAGCTGGCAGGGACAATTCTCAATGCACAAGAGGCTGGCAAGTCTCACTGATGAAGAGCTGAGAGGGGCTGAGAGTAGAATGGCGCATCTTTCTGTCAACAGGAACTTGAGGGAAGCCGCTATGAGGCCTAAGATTTTCACAGATCACGAAATGTCCTTTTCACTGTGTAAGATTGCTGCAGTGAGGTAGAGGGCCCTCTCGTAAAGGACGACAGAGTCAGTTTGCTCTTCCCTTCTGTTCCCGATTCGCTAGGTCATGTTGCTGTTGTGGACGGCTGCTCTCCAAAGATGACACAAGTAAAGCACCATTCATCTGACTAGACCAGTGCTGTCCCATGAAACACATACTGAGCCATAAATGTGAAGATGTTTCAAACTTCCTGGCAATCAAACAGAAGAGAAAAAAGGGGAATGGATTTTAGTGAAGTAACCTATTCAAACCCCATTATACCCAGGATAATGCCATTTTACCTGGGTTGAAACAGTACTTCCTGGAGAGAAGAGCAAGCAAGGCTTCTAAGACTCAGAAAGCTCAGGAAACCTATAAGGCTCAGGAAGTTCACAAAACTTTGGAGACTTGAAACGCGCGCGCGCGCGCGCGCACACACACACACACACACACACACACACACACACACACACACACACTTTTGTGAACAAAAGAAGTGCTGGGACAGGCAACTCAACTCTTCAGTGGAACTGCCTACATGTTGGCCAGGGAACTCAAGGAGTACATCTGTCACCTATACTGTACTGGCTTTTTAGAGATATTATTGCCTAAGTCACCTATGATCCTGAAACTTCAACAAACTGGTTCACCAACCTGGTCTTGGGCAAATTTATTTCTTTGGTCTTTTATCAGTGCCATCTGGATAAACTAGACTTTTCTTCATATCTCCCAGGCAAAATTATACAACCGCTACCATGTAATTTGAGCTAAGCCAGTGTTTAATGGTTGTCATTTTGAACACAGAAAGACTATTCTTTGAAAACTAAGAAAAAAACCAGAAACATCTAAATTCCCAAACCAGCAAAATACCTCCTATTTGAGAGCATTTCGTGCTTTAAAAAAAAAAATCACCTTATCCGTTTCGGGTTCTGCTTCTCCAGCGTGATCAACTGTCACTTCCTCCATCTTGTGACCGTTGGAGGTAGTGACCACTCTAATCTCAAACCCCAGGGTCTTGGCCTCATAACACAAGGATCCATTGGGTCTATTTATTCCATCTCGAATGTTCCCAAAGAACTCAGTGATACAGCTTCTCCAGGCATTCACAGCTTCTTTGATGAGTGCCCAGGTCCTCCTGACAAAAGGAAGATAAGGAATTGGCTGACTTATTCAAGGCTGATGTGGAGTGCGGAGGAAACCTTGATCCAGCCTCTTGTTCTGTGCTTTCCCATCCCACCCCACCCCATCCCATCCCTTCCCACTCCCAGGAATCTACCATCCCTGACAAATAACCTCTCTACATCATGTTCTTAGTCACAGAATGAGCTCTTGGCGGCCATCTTCTTAGGACTTTGGCTTTCTTTGCATCTCATAAAGTGAGGTTTCTCATTCCCCAGAAGCAACAATCATTCCATACTGCCCATTTCAAGGTCTCCACCTCAAGTACTCCTTCTGACTAACTAACTACTACTAGGAGAATGGTGGCGTATGTGTGCATCTTCTTAGCCCCCAGGGGTTTTCCTCCTACTCATGATGCTCCCCATGTTTTATAACTATAATCAAGCTGCGTGATTGTGACTAATACCACACGCTGTCACACAGCCAGAAGATGGGTCTGTTTGCCTGTGTTTCACAAAGACAATAAGGACTATTAGCCTTTTCCCTCCAACCCAGCAAACCCATCATGGATTTAACACCACAAACCTTAAACTCAGAAAAACCCAGTCCCGGCCCTCAACCAAATATCCATCCTATTGTTTTGTTTCTCTTCGTTCCACTTCTGTCTTGAAATATAAACACATCTTCTCTGACTCTTGCTTACCACCCTTCCTGAAGGGGGTCTCACGTTCTGAATGGCCTCCTTTGTACCTCATTGTTCCTTTACCCCAGCATCAGACCCCCAGCTCATTCCTCACCTCATGCTCCATTGTCAGTACCTTTTCCCTCTGTCCATTGTTCACTCCCAAAGGCAGCAGGCACACTTTAGATCCTTATCGTCTACTGTGAACAACAACCACAAAACCACATCAAAACGCTTAAGGGAAAGTAT
Organism: Rattus norvegicus; assembly: GCF_021556685.1. Taxonomy (NCBI): domain Eukaryota; kingdom Metazoa; phylum Chordata; class Mammalia; order Rodentia; family Muridae; genus Rattus; species Rattus norvegicus. Next base: position 33,231,151 of record NC_141547.1, read on the forward strand.
TGGTGAATTAAAAAGACAAACCATAAAAAGGTCTAATAAGCCGTAGTCTACTGTTTCTGCCCCCTCTCTGGCTTGTTTCAACATCTTGCCAAATGCATTAAGACTTCAGAATGCTACATGTGGCTTTCTATCTTCCAGAGGTGACAATCCACTAAAGGTTCCCCAAGAAATGCCCTAGTTGATGGGACAGGACTGCAAGAGAGATCAGTCTAGTGCCTGTGAAGAACTCTTACTGGAAAGACTTAGTATCATGGGATGGTCTCTCTGTTTACAAGCATCATGAGCTCTGCGAGCACTTCTCTGGGCACCCTTAGGTGGTTGCTTGTAGATTCATGTTGGTAAAAGCCAAGGGAGGGGAAATGCTAGAGAAGATGAAATGTTCTAATCCCCGTTGGGAACTATGATGGAATTAGCTACGTGAAGCAGGAGGCTGGCCTTGGTGTCAGAAGCTCCTCTTGGAAGGAAGAGCTGGGGCTTTTCTTTGTGGTTCACAGGAAAAGCAGCAATATGACCAGGCTCAGTGGTCTGTGGGTTAGTCAGTAATAACCACTCCTTGGAGAGCATTTCATACACATCCTCTGGAACAAAGACCATTACAACCATAGGGCAAGCAAGAGCATTAGGGATAGGACCGGCTGAGAGACTGCACAGCCGCACAGAACCTCATTGTTTCATCTCACAGATATCCTTTGGCTGCTATCTTCCTGTCACCCGTGCTCCCAAGGAAACCAACATTATGTCTTCTTCATATTCCATTTAACCTATTATCTGGCTGTATGAATGAAGAGGCAGTAACATAGAACAGGACAACATATTTACTTATAACCAGAAGCTCTTTTGTTGACTAGAGATATTTTCCAGCAAGTAGACTAGACAGTGGGTGGAGGGGAGCTTTATAAGAAAGGACTGCCCGTACTTAAACTTATATCCTCTCTTCCTTCCCTGCAGGTCTTAATAAAACTCAAAACAACTTCTGCAAACAACCATTCGAGGGAAAACAAAACAAAACAAAACAAATTCCCAGAGCACTTTCGATTCCATCCATCAAACCCTAGGCCAATAGCGCAAGTAAGCTGTTTGCTCTTTGTTATAAAGACTCATAAAACCCAGAGTCCTACCAGCTCAATATAACCACCTCCATTTGGCCAATTCCCTTCCAGACCTCCTTCATATGTGTTTTCCTATCTACAAGCTCTCAGCATGTGCTAATTTTCTTTGACTTACACCAAATATTACAAGAGGAAATCAGAAGTGTAAATAGAGTCATGTTTGCATTTTTGTGGTGACTATGTATTTACGTTGGAAGCTATGCCAGAACTTCATATCCTGGGTCAATCAGTTGACTCCACAAGGTAAACTCAAGTGAAGAAGACCTATTAATATTATCTCCAAGTCTTCCAGGGAGGTCAAAATGCAAATGTATGTGACAAGGTTTACTTCATAATAATTTCTTTCTCTTGCTTCCAAATTACTTTGATATAGAAGGCTCATCATTTGTATTAACAAATTGAAATTTATCATCATTATTTCGGAGTTAAGTGCCATCCAGGTGACAGTAATAGATGCAGCAGGGGACATGTTTTCTAGTTGGAGCCATTGGATCATGCTGCCTAGTGTTTGTATAATGACAAGGTTCAAGAGATTAAATTCCACTGGAAAACTGGTCATTTTTAACCAAGGGATTTAATTGGCGGCATCTAATTTGCATAATTACTCAGCCCCACTCATGAAATGTTCTTGAGTGTGAGATCAAAGGACTAATTCAGTATCTATAGGTTTCAGGGCTCAGAGCTGAATTGGGTATTTTGGTCTCCAAAGTGGATTCTTCAAGACTGTTTGTCAATCAGCTATTTTTAAAAACATCTCAAAAAAATATTTCCACTCTGGCCGAGCTTTCCATCAGGGTAACTGTCTCAGGCAAGAGGAAAGAAGGTATTTGAATTTGTCCTTGAAAGGGGAAAGAGGATAACAACCCGACTTTAAAAATACAACCCAAATCCAATCGACTCTCGCCGGCAAACCTACACTGTTATCAAAGTGCAGGTCACAGCTGGGCTTTTTTCTTGAAAAATCAAGAGAGAATTACTTTTGTAATGACTCTCAGCATAATCTATCTCAATAAATAGCCAGTAAGGAAGATGGACAACTCATATATTCCAAACATGCTCAGAAGGCACACTAACTTTCTCAACTGAAAACTTTCAAAAGAAGCTTGTATAATTTTAGTTCTCCCACTTAGTGGAGGATCAATTGAAAACTTTTGATCATTTGTGATTTTTTTTGTTTGTTTCCTAAGACATCTGCTTACATTTATCTCCCAGTTACCATTGTACCGCCCTGGGATTACCTTGGCCTTGCCATCTACCCTTGAACCTTTCCTTTCCTAGGCCAAGTTCAAATTTCACTTGGACATTTTCTACTACCCACCCACCTGCCCGCCCAAGAGCTAAGGCATCATGGCCTGTATATTTTAGGGGCTACAAATACCATGTTTAAAAGGTCCAGACTCTGGTCTCAAGAAACTGAAAATTAATCACTAATGAAATATACATGACAGAAACGACCAGCTGCCAGAGAAAAGAGTCTCTCAAGACAAATCATCCATCCACTATACTCAAAAGGGTGAGCCTAGTTTAAATAAATTCAGAAACCAAATGGGTAGGGGAGAGATAGGTTACGGCTATGAAGAATGAGTAGAAAAGTTAATCGATTTGACAGGTAAGCAGTACACAGCACCATTCATTTACCATTTATGAGGTGATCGTTGAAATAGAAATTATTATATTATTAATTATTGAACACTGGTGAAATCCTGGTTCCCACAAGCTGGAGGTTAAATCCATTTGTTGTGTGTTCTTTGTAAGCTCTACTGGAGAAGTGTGTCCAAGCATACAGGGTTTAGGGAGGATAAAAATGTCTTGGATGGATGGGACTAAAATTCATGATTTGTGGTTAGTGTGTGGTATTTGAACTTGGGAATGCAATCCTTCCCTGCCAAGAGGCCATTGAAAGAACTTCCTTCGAGTGCCCTCTTCATCCGAACTCATGCTCTTGGACAGCTGAGTGACAGCTATCAAAGGGTGACTGGACATAGAGCTCAGTGGTGGGACGCCTTGCCTACCATGGATGTCCAGGGGTTTTAATAATCATTATAATAAGATTTAAAACATAAGAAGGTGCTGGTTTGCAGTTACCCTAGGCCTAACTTATGATGCCAAGCTGTCAAGCCAAAGCAGTCAGTTGAGAACAGTCTGAAGCCTCCCATGGCCTCTGAGCTGTAAGCTTCCAGAGACTTCATTCATTCCTAGCGGCTGCCATTGCTGTTTAGCAGAAATAGTTGGGAAAGGCACCCAAGGGTGAGTGCACTAAAGAACTTCCTGTGTGCTGTCCCATGCCTTGGTGACTGGCAGAGTGGAAACATGGGTGGTTTCCTGGCATCCCAGATGCACCCATAGGCTCTTCTCTTCTCCATTGTTTCTGAAATTATCTTGCAAGACAGAGCCTTTCATTTCTTATGACAAGTTCATATGTCAAGGATTTGGGTTGCCCTTGTGAAGTTTTCTGACACGAAGGTGACAGGGGCAGTTTTACTGAAGATGACCATGAAGGAAGAGTCTGACGTCCAAGTCGAATTTTACCATGAAGTTTCCTAATAGAGGTTTCCGTGAGTCATGTGCCCTAAGAAGCGGTCAAGAGGTCTGGGAGCCGTGGCGTTGGATGCCATGCTTCACCCACCTCAAGTGCTCGCTCTTTCCTTCCCCTCTGTCTTTCTCCTCCATGCCTAATGTTCTCACACTGTTAGGTAAGAGTTATTATCTAAGAAATTATAAATCCATACAAATGCCATGTTAATAATTAATATAACATTCGATATTACAATATAACATGTAATATAATTATAATATGTTAATAATAACTAATTTAAAGACATTTTTATAAAGAACTTCCTTTTATACATGTAAAAGTACAGAAAGTTATTGTTTTGAATGAGGGTTCTGCATTAGCCCTTCACCTACCCAGACCAGGCTGAAAATCAGAATTATAACGGAATTATAACTGGTTCGTTCCTGTCATCCAGGCATTGGAGAGACTGTAGAAGGAAGATACAGCAATAGTCTGGTCTATATAGTGAGTCCCAGGTCGGCCTGGGCTATGAGATCTTGTCTAAAAAACAAAACAAAAATAAATAAATAAATAAATAAATAAATAAATAAATAAATAAAAATAAAAATAGATTCATTCGTGCTGTGATTGCAAGTCACCACGCTGGAGCCGAGCTGTTGATGTGACCTGAGGAATGGGATCAGACGGAAGATGCCAAATTCCCCAACAGGTTCCTGTCATCTGGCATGATAATGAAGTTCCTTTTGCCCTAATCGTTCCAAAAAACAAACTAGAGGTGACCCGATGTTCACCAGTTATCTTTCTATTGTTCTGTCTTCCTGTCTGCCTGCCCTACTAGGAAGACTTTAGAATGGCTGAGTCACCTTTCTATATTTTGTTTCTGTTTTTCTCAAGCCTTTTTTTCTATGAAACCAAGACCCCCAGGTTTACTCCATTGAAAGAGTTACTCGATTTTGTGAAATAAATTACTGCCTCAGTCTGAAGTTGAAATGTCAGCTAAGTAAGGCCTTTGTTGATTTTGTGCCTTGATGATATTTAGGGGTACAACTTATCAGCTAATCAATACATTTATAGCTGTAACTTGCAGCTTTTTTTTTTTTTTGGTTCTTTTTTTCGGAGCTGGGGACCGAACCCAGGGCCTTGCGCTTCCTAGGTAAGTGCTCTACCACTGAGCTAAATCCCCAGCCCCCCCTTTTTTTTCCCCTTCGGAGCTGGGGACCGAACCCAGGGCCTTGCGCTTGCTAGGCAAGCGCTCTACCACTGAGCTAAATTTCCAACCCCAACTTGCAGCTTTGATAAAACAGAAACTCACTTTTTTTCTTTTATAACATGAAGCTTGAGACGTCAGTCATCTGTGTTCAGATTGGATTGGATTGGACCATTAACCTGCTGTAAGAAATAACAAGAATTGGGCCTGGTGGTGCATGCCCATAATCTCAGCACTCACAGGCTCTGAGGAGGACCGAGGAGGACCAAGGGTGAGCTGAGGCCTAGGCTGCATAGTGAATCCCAGGCTGCACTCTCAAGCATCGTGAGATCCTGACCCAAAACAAAACGAGAAGAAAGGGAAATGAGTGTTGTGGTCCATACCTGCAAGCCAGCCCTCAGGAGGCAGAAACAAGAGAATGCTGAATTTCTAGTGAGGCTGCATTAGACAAGATCTGCTTGTCACTATCCCCTATTTCCCCCATTTGAAAATGTTACCCGCATTTAAGCCCCATATTGCAACTAAATAAGTAATTGCCACCTGTGGGTTATTTAGGGGGCACATCAATTGGGATATCCACACGGAAGGGTTTATTTGAATAATCAATGGTGCTTTCATAGGTAGAGCCACAGAAACGGGAAAATGCAAGCTGAAATATTCCAGAGAGACAAGGTTTGGTTTATGTGATTTAAATTTACCCCCCAAACCAGTAAAGACCAAAGAAAGCATGAGAGTTGATGGGGTAACTATATCTGCAAAATGGAGTAGCATTTCAGTACCTCTCATCTGCTCTTAAGCAGTTAAGCAATGACAATTCCAGTTGGACAAGTGACAGAGGACACAGTTTTCATCAGGGAAATCCTTAGGCAGCCCACAGTAGACCATAACATTTTACTGTTTTCTATTCACAAATGCCCGTGCTTACAGAGAAGATTGCATCTCTGGGACCATAATCTGCCCCCTTCAGTGGAACAGATGCTGTCACAGGCAGAGTCAGCAGGACCAGCGAGGAGAACACTGGCTCCAAGTCTGTCCCAGGAGCATAAGTATCGATGTGCATGGGGTTGGGAGATGAGGCTCAGGAAACCAGTTTCAACACAGCCTAGTAAAACTAGTAAATAAGGCTTGTGGCAAGACCTTGCCTAATGCACTGTGTACAGGGGCGAGATACATGGATTCCCAGGTGGCTGCTCGTGCCCAGCCTTGGAACCCACGCCTGCTAATATAGTGTAGTAGGTAGGTCTCCTTCACTGTGTCCAAAATACCAACGACTTTGGCTAGGACTCTGATCACTCAGGAAATGTCAGCAGGTGGGGGCCTCAGGAACCTAGAACCTCCACTAGAATATATAAAGAATTCGAAAAAGAAAAAAACCTAAACATTAAAAAAAATCAACCTAATTGGGGGTGGGGTGGGGAGGTGAGTTATGGAACTGAAGAGAGAATTCTCAAAAGAAACACAAATGGCTAGTAATACAAAAATTTTTTTCTACTTCTCTGGATTTCAAAATGCAAATAAAGCTGCTTTAAGATTCCTTCCTACTAACTGAGAACGCCCCCCCCCTTGGAGGAGTTAGAAAAAGGATTGAAGGAGCTGAAGGGGTTTGCAAACCCATAAGAACAACAATACCAACCAACCAGAGCTCCCAGGGACTAAACCACTACCCAAGGAGTACACATAGACAGACCCATGGCTCCAGCCACATATGTAGCAGAGGATGGCCTTGTTGGGCATCAGTGGGAAGAGGAGCCCTTGGTCCTGCCAAGGCTCAATGCCCCAGTATAGGGGAAAGTCAGAGTGAGGAGGTAGGAAGTTGGGGGTGGTTGGGAAGGGGAAACACCCTTATAGAAGATGGGAGAGGGGATGGGATGGGGGCTTAGGATGGGAAACCTGGAAAGGGAATAACGTTTAAAATGTGAATTAAAAAAAAAAGTAAAAAAAACAAAACTTGGGGGGCGGGGGGGGCAAAAGATTCCTTGCTATTCCAGCGGGGGGGGGGGGGGAGGTAGAGGTTGTCACCAAGAAGACAATTGGTGCCAAATGCTGACAAAATAAGGGGAAAGGAAAGCCTTCGTGCTCTATTGGTGAGGGTGTGAACTAGTGTAGCCCCTTGGAAAATGGTCTGAGTGGAAGCGATCCCTTAAAGACTGTAACTAGAGCTGCTATGACCCTGCTATTCTACTCCTGGGAGTATATCTAAGGACGCCGCACCCAATTAGCAGAAACCTTTGCCTATTCATATTCACCACTGCTCTAGTCACAACAGCTAGGACACAGAATCAGCCTAGGTGGTCATCAAGCCATGAACGGATAATAAAAATGTGGCCCATAGACACAACGGAATTGTTTTAGTTGTAAAGAAAAGTGAAGTTAGGAAAGGACTGGAAAATGTACATAGGAAGTGATGTAGGCCCAGAGAGACAAACATCGCAGGTTTTCTCTCATATATGAATCATAGCTTTAATATTTAGATTTTCATGTTCAACTTGGAATATCTGCTGAAACCAGGAAGCTAGGAGGGGGGGTATGGTGGGTTGGCAGCACAGGGTCTGCAGAAGAGCCAACGGTGGACCATGCATAGCCTGAAAGCAATGGGAGGAAATTCTGGGGCGGTAAGGGTAAAACAGAGCAGAACTGTGGGTAGTTGAGAGGAAGAGAGAGGGGCGTAGTTAACCAAAACTAAGGATGTAAGAAGAAGTCATGAAAATGTATCAATTCCTCTATATCTTGGTTTCAGGACATAGAGAAATAAGGTTGGGAATGAGTTGGGAACTCTCCTCCTGGTAGGTAGCATGCATGGGACCAGACACCGCTGTGGTGGTTGCTGGGAGAGAAAACTCCTCAGGTTGTAACTTCCCCTAAATCCTATATTCTACAACACCAGCCTGCCAGACAACGTGTGCCCACTGATACAACAGTTGCATGACTGTTATGGGGATATTGTCTGACTAGATTTGAGTCAGGCTCGCAGGAGAGAATTCACGTCTGATGTTATTAACCAGATCAAAAACCTATGGCTGCAGAGATCACTGGCCCTGGGAGAGAACGATCTCTCGTTTTGATAAACAGACACGGTGCCAACGTGTCCTCGAAAATATTTATTTTTATACCTACCAGTGAGTACTGCTCTCAACTCTGATTAAAGACACATCTTTGTTTGTAATGGACTTCAGTGATCTCAGAGACTTTGGCTGTTCAAGGTGCTGAGAAGAAGTGATGGTTGAGTTGTCGGCCTTAAACAAGGCATCTAATCTATGTCACCCCCTGTAAGGCTCAGAGAACATAACAAAAGAGGAAGACTATGAGCCCCTGATAGGGAGGAGAACTGTGAACCGCTCTCTTCCAAGCACGATGTGGCTACTACAATAGCTCACCGTAGCTGCTGTTGCAATGGGCCTGTCAGTAATCAGTGTAACTCGTGGGGCCTTCCCCTACCCCAGGTTGTTGGTTATTGCTAGATGCTGAGGGGGCAAGGGACTTCACACGTGTAGCTCTGGTGACTTACCAAGCTCCAATGGCGAGTTCCAAATCCATGGCCACCCAGATAGCCCTGGTTAAACTCAGTGGCCACAAAACAAAACAAACAAATAGAAAACAAACCCAAAAAGGTATAACCTTGTGGTTGGGGATTTGATGAGGGTAACAAGAATATAAGAGAGGTCAGAGGCAAATGCAATCAAAACACGTTATGCCCATGTATGAAATTGTCTAAGTACATGTTTAATTTTTTTAAAAAAAGAACCCATTTAATGGAGGAAACAAACATCCAATCCAAGCCTAGGTGGGATATTCCATATTCAAACCACAACACCAAGCAAGGCCCTGAGTCTTAATCTCTTTAATGTTTTTCATTTCTTTCTGGTACCCATCACGGCCAACCACAATCTTCAAAAAAAAAAAACAATTGTCCCTATCATTTATTATTTCTAAGCCTTTTGACTAGGGCCAAAAGTTGTCTATATCACTGAGAAGGCCTAGGAAACAAGAGGATGGCCATAATGTGTCTAACTAATTATTCCTGCTTCTGAAGAAGCATATTCCATACACACGGTACTTTGCCCAGCTCTTTGACTCGATCTGTGTAAGTATCCTCAGAGACCACAGAATTTATGACCGTGAAAATGTGGCTTAGAGAGGAGAAGAGATTCGATCTAGGTGATAGTTTTGGTGTCTAAGACCCTATTAACTCCTAACAGTGTGACATTAAAGTGAGCCACTTGTGGAATGACTTGCCATCCTAGGGGATGGCAGCTGCATGGGATGGTGCATTTTGTGAAGAAAGGAAAGAGCGTGTTTTTGAAACAAACAAAATCCTGACCCAGGTACATAAAAGACGCTCAGTAATCGGTACTTACCAACCAAACAAAAAACCAATGGTGAGCTTCATCCACATTGTTGTCAGTGTCAACCATTTGTTTGTTTGTTTGTTTGTTCATTTGTTTGAGACAAGACTTTTTGAGACAAGTTCCCAATTTATAGCCCAGCCTGAACTTGCATATATAATCCTCACGCCTGAGCAATCTAAGTGCTAAGCTCACAGTTATGTGCCGCCATAGCGAGCTTCTTTCTAATAAGCTCCTAATAGTGTGTGTACGGTCCTCACATACACACCCCCAGCCCCCAACACCCCCCCCCGTGTCCTTAGCGTGGTAGAGATCTTTAGAATCTCCTAATACACTTGTTGGTGGATTAACTGAATCGAACTTGTCATTACAGATACAGCAATACTGACAAAAGGACAAATCAATAAAGTAACAAATTGCTAATCAATTCTGGAACTCAGGATACAAAGTGTCTTTTCTGTAAGGCCATTTCCCAAGTGTTTTAACACCCTCCTCCTCCAGGACCCTAGTACAATGGGCTGGGACTCCAATCCCAGCCTCAAATCTGGGTAGCAAAGAGTCACTACACAGCATGACCACACCCAAGTCTTTAAAAGACAAGCCTGAGGCAGTAATTCCAGGTAATGCTTTGTTAGGCTGAATGAAACATGGCCCTGTATATTTTAATCTATTGACCTCGTTAACGGAAGACATGAAGAAAATTCCATTTACCTGATCTTTACTACAGCAAGGCCAAAAAACCCGGCTAATGTCGGAAGTTAGCACAAACATCTTCAAAACTTGTCCTCTGAAAGCAATTGAAGAACTGAGACTCCAAGGAAAATGAAAAAAAAAATCAAGATGCTTCCAAATGCTAAAAGAGATTTCTATCTTCCCATCATTTTAACAGCAACGCCATAAAATACGTTCTAAAACAAACACAGAGTGCTAAAAATTCCACTGTGTAAGCTCTAAGTCAAACATCTGTCTTCCCGCCTCACGGTTTCACCTTGGTTCCTGAGGCCTCCACGGAAAGCACGGAAATGTGGAGCTTTTAGTGTTGGCTCTGGGATCTGTAATCATCTTAACTGGTTAATCTCAGCTTCCTCTTCAACCTAAACAGATGTGGAAAGAAAGACCATCGATGGCAACAGGTTAACCGCTTCATTCCACAGGCTATGAGGAGAGAGTGAGAACCAGCCTCGGACCTCGGCATCTAGCTTCCCAAATGGCTTTGACCTCTGTGAGCTACCTAATCCTCCTGAGCCCATTTCCTGTTTGTGAAAATATTATGCCAGTAATATCTGATCCATAGGACTGGCATTCAATAAGATGTTTGTTAAGTTTTTGCCTGGTGTTCACTAGAACTTAGGGATGAAAACCATTGCACCACTATTATGCTCCCCCAAATGGACAATAACCAGTATTAACTGAGCCCTTGTTGTGTACTCTTGTATATCCCCACATCTGACGCTTAAAATCAAGCCGCAAGAGCAAAGCCATCCATAGATGCTGTGCTGGAGCTCAAGGTCAAATCCAGGTTTGTTTCTTTCCAAACCTGGGCACAAGGCTTTCTTACATCCAAGAGACAACTTCGATTGGCCTGAGGAATGCTGTCCACCTTCACTGTGGAACTTCTTCTTGAAGAAACCTTCTTCTGGTTGCCATGTTCCTAAAAGACAACATATGAAATCCTATTGTAATTGATCATGAATTTGTGGTCTAATATTAAGATATTGGTTATGACATTCTCAAGCCTGGGTCTTGTTATGATATTCACAATAACAACCCTTGTCTGGGTCATTCTTGGATGTCACATGACTATCAAACTATCTACCTCTAAGAAATTATCACTTAGCTTGGGCAAAATGTCCAATTCCTAAGTCAATGGAGCTATCCCCCTAGTCTATCTTCGAGGAGTAACTGACTCTAGGATATCCACTCTCCCCAGCTCTCCTACACCAGAAGACCCTTAAGAGTGGTTAGAATGAATATCGATCAAATTTTTGAGAGTCAAGTCATCCCCTGTGTGTAGTAAAGGGCTTGGGCCATCTTGGACTCTTCTGAGATTTCCTATATATGAATCTATATAATTTTGTGGTATCTGCAAATTGCCTGTGCGCATCCTCTTTAAATACTTCAGGGCTCCTTGCAATCCCTAGTAGACTATAGATGTTATACTCATACCCATTCTACTATATTTTTAGAAGAAAAATAAAAGCAGCTCTACGTGTTCTACACAGTTGCAATTTTTTTCAAATACTTTTGATCAAGAGTTGGTTAAATCCGTGGGCACAGAATAAAGGTCATCCTCTGAGGGCTTCTGGCTACTTCCTTCTGGATATCTTACCTCTCTGTTTGGTTTCTGGTGTGACAGCCATGCTCTCTCTGGGACGTAGAGGGTCCTGAAGCTCCTTACCTGGACTTATTATGTATAAACCACTCCAGCTGCCATCCCCGGGCTCCGAGTTTCTGCAGTTGTCTCACAATTTAATTAATTTGCAATTGTCTCATAATTTAATTAATTTCACCTTTAGGAGTCAGGTCATTGCTGGTGTAACATAGAAGACCTGGGTTATGATGTGTTACTTTGAGCTCTGTTATATCGTTATTGTTATTGTTGTTGTTGTTGTTGTTGATATAACTCTAAATGACCACTCAACCTGATTGCTCTCAAAAGTAGAAGACAGCGTAGAAAACATGAATGTGAACTGTATCTATATTCAAGAAATGTTTATGGCAGCTATGTTTTAAATAGATTTTATTAGACTATGCAGGCTCCAGCTGCTTCAAGTAGAAAGAATCGAACCCCAAAACGAAGTGTGCGCGGGGCATGCATTCATCTCCCAGTTTATAATCTCCCAGACTATAAATATCAACAATAATGTCACAATGGAGCACTAATGAACACCCGTGTGTGAGTGCTCATATTATTTCAGAGAAATAAATGTCTACAGTTAACAGATAACTTGTGCATTGGAAAAGCACTTAAATGAACCACGAGAGAGAAAGTCTGTTTTTTTTTAATGCATTGCCCTGTGTTTTATATGATTTTAAGATTAATGATGCATACAATAAGACAAATCTTATTTGCAAAGCATTCGGAAATATTTTGTTTTCTTTGCTAAAGTGGATTATCTTAAACTTCCCTGTTCGTCACTTCTCAAGGAGAGAATACCATGACGCATTCCCTAAAATAGATCTGAAGTTCCGTTCTGTGATGCCCGGAACTGAAGTAAGCATATTTAATCTACTATTTTGATGGTGTAAACTAAAGTACTTTGAACTGAAGTATTTAAGCTTCAAACCAAACTTTCAGTTCTGCAGGAAATGGAACTATATTTTGATATAAGTCAACCCAAGAGTCTTAGCTGAGAAACTGCTTATGCTCTTAAGTATACACGGTGATCACATTTGTACACGCGTTCTAAGACGTGTGAGTACAAGCGCAAGCCTTCAGAGAAGTCTGTCAAATCGACTCACCATTCATTCTGAGGCATTTTAAAATTGCCACTGTTTCTACATTCATTCAGTGAGTATTTAAAAACAAACAAACAAACAAAAAACCAAATATCTATTTATACCAAATCCAAGTCCTCAAAGTAAAGGAGAAAGCATTAGAAGTTACACATGACTACAGAACTATCATAAAACCTGGGAAATCTTAAGATGTAGAAAAAGCCCTGTCCTTGGGGTTACAGAGACAAACAGGTGAGACAATCATGGGCAAACTCCCTAGAATGGAAAAAAAAATCAAGTCATCAGTCTAATATGATGGTCCAGATTTAATCCCAGAGCTTAGGAGGCAGAGGAAGGTGGATCCCCATGTCTTTGAGGCTACCTTGGTGTACACAGTGAGTTCCAGGACATCTAGGCCTACTAGAGAGACCTGGTTATAAATAAATAACCCTGTTTATAAGTAAATAGAGACCTGTCAAAAATAAACAAACAAATAAATAAATTGAGGTCTTAAATTGTCTCCTTCCAGCATCCAAAATACTGACCAGCATACAGCAGGTCTCCCTATAAAATGTCCTCTTTCAGGCTCACAAGCTTGCACATTGAGATATTTCTGAGACATGTGAAGTTTCCATGACTTCAAGCTTGATGATGACTAGCTCACAAATGCCATTATCAGAATGACTCAGAGGATTTCTAATCTAATAGAGATTTATTGGTGCCTGTGGGTAGTTTTCATGGTTTTCCCCCAGTATTCCAATCCCTAACTGCTGCACACGATGCATCTATAATGATGATGGATGTTAGCCAGAGCTTCTCCATCCCCCTTCCCCCTACTTTGCTATTTTCATGCAGTTATGGATGGCAAGCACTTATTCTTGGAGGTAGGATTTGGTTAGGTAACTGGTAGCCCCAGGAAATGGCATGTCCAATGAGCGAATGTCCACAGGAACTTTCCATGATAGCCAATGGGCCAAACTAATCAAGACAGCCATGGGTTTCCCATTCCAAAGAAAAACTCATCTTTAATGATCAAATGAAAATGCAAATTTAAGGAAAACAAATCGGGTTATTTGGAGGGCGGTATGTACTCAGAGGATATTAATGTCATTGCGGTTTCCTGAGGAAAGGGCCTCTATTTTGCTTGCAAGCAAAATGTCAACTCTAATTATTCAAAATGACATCCTACAGGAACTTTTATGAAAATTGAGGAAGGTCCAGAAGACTGGGCAGGAAGCAGGGTTCTCATGTTGGATGATGTGGGGAGGTCAGCAACCTGGTAACAGTTCTAGGGAAGAGGATTCTTGACTGGCTGAGTCTAAGTCTCCTTGGTAAGAGAATCTTGGGCAGATCTAGCTCATGTGACAGTCCACTGTTAGATTTATCAATCAATCATATAATCCCTTTACTCTGGAGCAGCGCCTTCTACGGCACTCAGCACAATGGGAAATATGAAGGTAAACTAAAGAGGATAATTTGAGATTAACAAATGACACAGTCTTTGAAAATAATAAGTACCTTTTTTATTGCAATGATACTTGTTATGAGTACCACTAATGAGTACAATCTCCTGGTTAGCCATTACCCATTGCCATAGTAATTCTCCACAACAAAGAGCTATGAAGCTCCATCACGCACAGCTGCAAACCTTTAACTCCCAGGTAGGTAGGTTAGGCCGCCTTGGCAGGGCTCAGCTGGTTAATTCTTCTGGCCATCTCTAAGGTCATTCATCCAGAGGTGGCTGTCAGTCAACAGATATGGATAACCTTCAATGAGAGAGGTAGTTGCTCAATTCTCTGAGTAGTGTCTGTCCCCCAGCAGAGTCATCTGGACTTCTTTCCATATCACTGGCAAAGACAAGAACAAGCTCAGGTTCCTAAGCAATTTTCAGGTCTGTTTTTATCTCATTTGCTAGTAGCTCACTGACCATAATAAGACCCATGCTTGAGTGTCAAGGCCCCTATTGGGTAAGAAGAAGCCCTAGAAATCTCATGATAAAGGAGGCAGGTGAGGAGGAGTGAGGAACTGAAGTTGTTGGAACAACTGGTCTACCACCTGATGCATGCTATTGTAAAAATCTTTATTTGGGAACATTACATTACTTTTACTTTATGTTTATAGAGTTGTACAAATTTGTTTTATTTTATTAAACCCTTTAAAAGCAATATTTCTCAGACTTTTTGAGCTTACTTTAAAGTAAGAAATATACTGTGTGTATAGTGTGACTGATTTCATACAAAAGCTTCCCAAGCCATCATTTCCTCCAACTATGAAGACTAATATTTAATTTTTTTTAAAAATTGGACTGTCCACTAGATTCACTGTGGGAATTGTTTAGGAAAAACGAAAAGAGCTTGGAAAACACAAACCAGTTTGTGAGCTTTATTCTTTCCTGTCCCCTCTCTTCTTTAGGGACAACCCATAAATATGTATTTGCATGAGTCAGAGAATCCACATAAAATGTCTGAAATGAAGCTGTCACAGTACACCTGTGACTAAAGCCTGGAATCCAGGAGCCTGAGCACAAGTTGCCTGTAGCCAAATTTCCAGTCATCCATAGAGTCAGAGTGGCTTCAAGCAACTTCAAGCTGAGAGGTAACAGAAGGGTAAGAGATGGGTGCTAATAGTACCAGGTGCCTTGCATAGGTCTTTAATATGCAAACACTATGACATTCATATGACATTCATTATGACACTGAAGCTCAGAGAAGTTTCTCAAGATCACACCATATTTGGCTGAGTAGCGGCTGAATAGTCTTGGGTGTCACATATTTCAATGACACCACACTCCCCCAGCCTCCATTACTACCTTTCTTTCGATTACACCATGTGGAGAATGTGAGTCTAAGTCTTCCTACCAAGAGTAATTCACACTCATGTGTGACATTAATATACAGTTAACAGGTACACGCCGGTGAATAAGGCTCTGTGCTTTGTGATTTAGTAAGAGTGATTTGCAAGAGGGGTATCCTGCATGCAGCCATGTTTTATTGGAAAATATGTGAGTGCAGCAGCTCAGGAAACTGCTAGTTAAAAAGCCACAGCATTTGCTTTATGACCTTGCATTTGGGAGGAAAAGTTCCCAAGTGGGAGAGTCGGGTTTACAGTGACAGCAGATCATTGTTTCTGTTTTGCTTTTCTTCCCAGAACAACCACCGCTTTGGGACTCTTGATTATGCAAATCAAAGGCACGACACCACCTATCGGAGCTGGGAAAGATCCAAATTCATTGTAGTAACCTGAACTCAAATAGTTCATGTTCTGTTTAGTTGGGTAGGCGGGTGGATGGTTTAGAGAGCTGTGTGTCTAGATTGTTTGTTTGTCCCTTAGAGTGCAGTTGCTCATCTAAGCACAGCTTTCAAATGCTGGGTGCCTCTTTAATAGTATGTGTTTCCTGGGAAGTGTATGAATGTTTATTGTTTAAATTGTTATCCGCAGCAACATCACAAAATAAATGGACTGGACTTAGTGCAGTCTACCCTGAAATGGACTGCTAAAGCCTTACACAGGATACTGAGAAGCTCAGATTTGGAGACAGAGGAAACACCATCAGACAAATGCTCTGTAGTCTTGGGGATCCATAGGATAGGCTTTATCACTCTGAGGTTTTCTGATAAAAGGAAGAAGAGGGGAAAGGGGGGATTCCTCCTGCCACTGGCCATGAACAGCAGTCATTTCTGGCAAAGAAAACTGGAACTGAAAGGAATATATATATATATATATATATATATATATATATATATATATATATATCTTCTCTAGGACTTTGAATTTAAGCCTGGTCCTCAGACCCGATCAATGAGTTCAGGACTGTAGGTGTTGACTTGATAATGTAAAGCATCAACCAGCACAATGGCAACAAGGTGGACGAGCTGCTGAGAGGTGGAACAACTAGAGAGGCCCTAAGTCTGGGTCTGCGCTGAGAAATTTTGAAGCTCATGTTCATGTCATATTGTCTCTTACGCTTCTGTTTAGATTATTGAGGACAAAGACTTCTCCAATATCTGGGAAGAAGAGGAAAGAACAGTGTGGTGGTTTAAATATGCTTGGCCCATGGGAAGTACTACTATTAAGGAGGTGTGGCCTTGGAGGAAGTACGTCATTGGGTAGGTGGGCTCTAAGGGCTTCTGTTGCTCATGCTCCACCCAGTGTGCAAGAGTCAGTCTCTCCTGGTTGCCCTTGGATCAAGATCCAGAACTCAGGTCCAACCCCAGCACCATGTCTACCCTCATGGTGCCATGCTTCCTGCTAGAATGATAATGGACTAAACCTCTGAAACTGTAAGCCCGCTGCTAATTAAATGTTTGTCTTTGTAAGAGTTGCTTTGGTCATGGTGTCTCTTCACGACAATAGAAACCCAAACTAAAACGGAGTCTCTTCTCAAGGCCCAAATCAATACTAACAGTGGAAGTTTCCAGCAAAGGGTGGCTTTGCTTGAAGAATGGGAAACTCATTAATATCATCATGAGGGAAATATGCATCATAACAGTAAAAAAAATGTGAGCCTGGGAACTGAGCTGTCACTGTCTAAATGTTTGTAAGCCACTCCTAGAATTGAAACCTGGTAATGGTAGTAGATAGTGGGAACATTTGTGAGATGACTGGTTTATGGCAGAGCTTGGACTAGAGAACTAAGAGAGCTCTCATGCTTTTGTGCCCTGCAAGGACACCGTAGAGGCATCTTCTATGATCCAGAGACAGACCCTCATACCTACGAGTCTGCCAACATCTTGATCTTGAACTTCTCAGCCTCTAGAATTCAGAGAAATAACCTCTGTTATTTAGAGTCTACTGGATTTATACTGCTTTGTGAGACCCATCTAAATGGATTAAGGCTCTCTCAGATAGCTTCTGGAGTAGAAAGCTGGGGGAACAGCTGGGGGACAGTGTGAAGGGGTCTTACTTCTGACAGCCTATCTCATGGGAGTTGAGGCACAATAATTTGGAATCCTTATGAACATGGCATCATGTAGGTGTTCAGAATTCCAGTCTACAACATCTTAAAATATTGGATGAAATACTTTTAATAATTTAAATGGTTAACTAAGTTGAAGACAGGGAAGAACCCATCTAAGATAAAAAGTAGCAAAAAGGCACAAATCCAAAGCAGAAACTGGGTGTTGGAGCTGAGTCTTGTCCTTAGGAAATCTGCCAATACACAGTTGGGTAAGTTTTTTGTTTAAACAAGGTATTAGTATATGAGGGAGACCAAAGACAAAGAGAAGGATTTGTGTAAAACAAGAAGGCAACAGAGACCCTTCCTAGAGCCAGTCCTCCAGAAGGCAACAGCCCTGATAAAAAGGAATTGGAAAATAAAATTAATTTCAGCGAAACAGACCGATGAAAGTGCTTTCCTGTCAGCTTTGGAAAAATAAAAGCTCCTCTGAGAATCACCAACCACAAAGTGAACGCCCTACAGAACCGGTATGAAGTTTACACCTACTTAAATGCCTCAACTAGAGAAGGGGCGTAAATGACCACAGGCCAGTGGTGCACAGGGGCTTGAAAGAAGCAGGTTCAGATCTGTGAATAGAGGGCTGGAGAGATGGCTCCGCAACTCAAGTCCAGTGGTCGGCTGGAAAGCCTGATGACTCAAGGGCAGATCCTGGAAGCCATTTAAAAGACTGGGTGTAGTGGCTCACATCAGTAAAGGATATGCACGCACACACACACACACACACACACACATGCACACACAACACCCACACATACATATACACGTACACACACATACACACACATACAAACATATACACACACATACAAACATATACACATATACAGGCATAGCATACACATATATACATGCATATATACACACACATATACATACACACACATACACACACATATACATACACACATATACATACACACACATACATACACATACATACACATACACACATATACATACACACACATACATACACATACATACACACACACACACACACACACACACACACACACAGAATAAATAAAGCTTTTGAGGAAGGAAGGTAATGAACAAACGAAAGAAGGAAGCCAGCCAACTGGCTTGGCTTACTCATTTACTGTACGTCCCTTAACCTGGAAACCAGAGAATCAATTATCGACCAAGCAGTGAAACCTGGTATCTAAGTTCCCAGAAGTGACCAGGAATCATGTAGACATAGTAAAGTTCATTGGGACACTAAGCTGGGGTGGGGTGGGAGTGGGGGTGGGGATGTAGGGAGAGACAAATCTTTAGGGAAATGAGCTTCAGTTAAGTCTCAAACCATTGTTATAGATAATGTTTCAATTACCATAAACTCACAACACATAATAACCACCACGGATACATGATGATCTCCAATGAACAGGAGCCAGCCGATGCAACAGACACATAATCACAACCCGCACATATTAGAACAACTAAACCCCAGCTGTAACCTGTATATATGTGTGTGCTTAAATAAATAAGAGACTATCACAACTGCAAACAAGACCATAAAGACTTTCTTTAAAATGAAGGATATTTGGTAGTAAGAATTTACAGTGGGAGTTTAAGCAGAAATAAAATGCTTATTTAGAGAGTAAGTCTTGCCTATTAGAAATACACATTGAATTATTACAGGTGAGATGATACAATGTCAGAGACAAATTAACCGTGGTTTATTCATTGTTGAATATAACACACGGGGGTTACCTTGCTATGCTTTCTACTGTGACATGTGTATTAGTTACTTCCTTATTTCTCTGACGAAAATAACTGAAAAAGAAAAAACACACAAATAAAAGAGGAAGAGTTTATTCTGTGATTTGAGGAGATATAGTCTATCACATTGGGGAAGGCAAGAGAGTGGCAGGGTGAGGCAGCTGGTTATATGGCATAGTCAGGAAGTAGAGGACCAAAAAGTGGGGTCAGGTTATAAAGCCTCAAGGTGCACCCCTAGTTACCCATTTCTATGTAGAGTATACTTTTGCTACCTCACAAAACACAGACACACACCTTAAATGCCTTAAAATGCCTTTTGCTAACTCAATGACTGGGCACTTCTAAACCTCCCCGCCACTGAAGACTTATATAGTCAAACTCACTTGGCTGGTTGACATTATCTCCTGCTGCTGCTCTCTCCTCCTCCTCCTCCCCTCCCCCTTCTCCTGCCCCTGTAGCTGCCAGCTTGCCAGCAGGGACCTGGAAGTCCCACCCATTCCACCTAGCTCATTGGCTATTAGCATCTTTATTAGATGGATCAAGAACCAATTAGGAAATAGAACCTTAGGATCAGCACCATCCTTACATTTCTCCATCTAGGCTCTGTGTCCTAAAAGTTCCACAGCCTTCCCAAACAGCACCATCATGCACACACATGAGCCTCTAGAGGACATGTCATATTTAAATATTACCTTTTTCAGTGAGCATGGAGATGGTAAGAAAAGATTTAATCTACAAAGACAAAAAAGTAGCTTAACAACAATTCGGGGGACATATTTTACAAGATAACAGATAAATTATAATAGCTTTCGTAAACTTTAAGATATATCTGAAGTAATTATCTGAAGTAAGTATCTGAAGAATGTAACACAAAATAAAAAAGATATGGGCCTTATCAGAGTTTAAGATAACCAGAAGGTAGACTCATAAGACTAAGTGGATCTAACAAGAGATCACAGGGGAAATAAATTAACCAGACAAGATAGACTATCGAAGAGATGTGACTAGTTTACCTTGTCAACTTGACACAGCCTAGACACATCTGAGAAGAGAGGCCTCAATTGCCTAGATCAGATTGGCCTGTGGGCATGTCTGTGGGGAACTGTTTACATTATTAACTAGTATAGGAAGACTCAGTCCACTGTGGGCGGCACCATTCCTTAGGCAGGTGGTCTTGGACTGTGTGAAAAAGCTATGAAGCTTGAGCCTGCCAGTAAACCAGCAAGCAATGTTCTTCCAAGGTTTCTCCTTCAAACTCCTATTTGAGTTCCTGCCATTATTTCTCTCAGTGACAGGCTATGACCTGGGAGTCATTGTCTTCAGGCATGGACTCCAGACTCCAGGTTCCAAGAAGAAGTGCTAAACCTATGGTCACACAGGTAATCCTAGTTAACATCAGTGATTCTCAAACAACAACCAAAGCCGTAAATGCAGGAAGGGTACTGTTAGGGGCACAACAAGGGTAGGAAGGAAACTAGAGAGTAGGATTTGAACAGGTAGAACCAGCGTGTTATACATGTGTGAAATTGTCAAAGAACAAAGGTTTGTTTTTTCTGTTTGTTTGTTTTGTTTTGTTTTTAAGGTTGTGTTTTTAAAAAAAAAAAGAATTCACTTTGGGTATGTCATAGTGAAACTACCAATCAGCATTAACCACAGAGCCATCTGTTTCTTCTCAGAGACAAAGAATGGAACAAATCATGATTAGATTGATAACTGATTATCTCAACGAGCAGCACTGGAAGCCGGGGAAATATCACAGATGAGTTCCTAAACTGCTGAGAGAAATAACAATCAATACATGAGTGCTGTACAAAATGATCTGTCAAAAAGAAAAGTGAAAGCTCTTCCCATGCAATCAGAATGGGCAAAGTTTACTGCTAACAGTTAATATTTAAAAATTGAAGGAATGGCCTTCAGATGGTGATCATAACAGTACAGTTTAACCTGCGAGAAGGAATGGTTAGCAAGAAGCCACAGGATGGATGTAGAGAAACACAAACCACATAAAATAATAATCTGGAAGATGGAGGAAACATGCCCTCCCCGCCCCTCACATTAAACCCAGCCGAGAACTCCGTGTGTTATACAGAAAACAAACCTAAGACATTCTGAGCAGGAGAAGTACATTAGTTGCTGTCTTGGGGACTCAAAAGAGCTCCCAAGTTCCTTTTGTCTTGTCTGTCCCTAAGGGCTGCTAGAGAACAGGCAATCTGTGAATAGGTTAAGAGAAAACCCCAGGATTTGGAGATGGGAAAATATAAATTATTGAGTCTTCACGACTGAGAAAAACATACTGAAGAAAGAAAGAAAAAAAGAAAAGGAACAGAACCTTAGGCTGCATGGGATTACAGCAAACCACGAAATCTTATCAAGGTAAGGAGATGGTCTTTAATAAGTATAGAGAGAAAAAATTGCAAAAAATCCCAAATATGACCCAAAAATGTAAGCCTAGTCAATATATGAACGGGATTAACTCAAATCACTCTGAAATATACCAAGGTCAAACTTCCAAAGACTACAAAGAAAGTAAATCCTTAAAGCTTCTTAAAGCAACCAAAGAGAAAGGACACCTTACACTAGAGAAAGATGGTTTGAATAGCAGATTTCTCATCAGAAATATGAAAGCCAAAAGGAAGGGTGTCCTCCAGTCTCCAGCGAGATGAAGACAATCAACTTGTCACCGGCGGCTCTACGATGAAATAATGGTTAGAGGTAAAATCTGAATGGGAAAAAAAACAATTAATAGAGAATCTTGGAACAAGAAAGAGAAAAAAACAAGGTATTTCTCTTTGTTTTATTAGCAGTCAGTGGGATATTTTGTTTTTGTTTTTTGACACAGGATCTCTTTCCATTCTTCTATCTGTCCTGTAATTCGCTGTGAACACCAGACTAGCCTCAAACACATGGAAATCCTTCTGACTCTGCCTCCTGAGTGCTAGGATTAAAAGCAGGAACCTCCACACCCAGCCTGGAGCACAGGGATTCTTGTCACGGCATCTGTATGGGGGTCAGCAGCTTTGGGGAGTCAGTTCTCACTTTGACCAGGGGTTGCATTCAGGTGGCCAGACCTGCATCTCCAGTAGCAAGCACTGTCCCCTGCTGAGCCATCTCACCGGCACAGAACAAAGCAAATTTTTTTATGAAGAGGGATTTACCTGCCCAAGAAGTCCCCATTAGAATACTTAGGAAATTGACATGAATTCCAGGTGAGGGAAGCTGGGTGGCTTGGTTGAGGAAACATTTTAGAGTGTCTTTTGTTGGTTTTTGGATGTCAAACCTCAATATATGTAAATGTAAACAAAAAGTGAAAAGGTGGAAAGGTGACATTAACATGGAATTGACACAAATGTTAATCTAATCTAAGATATAAAGCAAGAGTAAATAATCGTGACTACTACATGGGATGGTTAATTTTGAAGGGTGTGACGGTTTGCATGTGCTCGGCCCAGGGAGTGGCACTATTAGAAGGTGTGTCACTGTGGGTCAGGGCTTTAAGACCCTCATCCTAGCTGCCTGGAAGCCAGTACTCTACTAGTAGCCTTCCTGCACTATGCCTGCCTGGACACTGCCATGCTCTCACCTTGATGATAATGGACTGAACCCAGTTAAATGTTGTCCTTATAAGAGTTGCCTTGATGATGGTGTCTGTTCACAGTAGTAAAACCCTAACTAAGACAAGGAGGAAATCAGATATCTGATAAGGCACTTTTGGGGGGTGTAACTGCCTGGGAGGGTTCAGGAGAGAGTGACACTTAAATTAGCAGGCCATGTAAGGAAGCTGCATCTTTACTACCTGTGAGGGAAAGCACAACCAAAGGCTTAGAAATTTTATTAATGACAGAAAAAAAAATCTTGGCACAGAGAGTATGAAAAAGAGAGGTAGGACTATTTTCTTTCCTTCTGGAACTGGGGAACACCCCCCATCCTGCCTTTACACTGCAGAGTTCTGCGTTCTCTATCCCTCAGTGTCTAGTACTATGCCAGGCTACCCTAGTTCTCTCTCTCTCTCTCTCTCTCTCTCTCTCTCTCTTTCTGCCTCCCTCGCTCCCTCCTTCTCTCCCTCCCTCTCTCCTCTCTTTTCCACTCCTGTTTCCCTAGAGAAGTTTACTATACAACCAGTGTTGTAGGAAGGTCAATTGTCTTCAATTACTCTAACATCTTTTATTTTATTTACTAATTTTAGTTTTGCATTTAATTCTCCTGCAGGGAATGGGCACATTCATGAGTTAGGGGGTGCCAGTCTAGGCTGCATTACAAGCTGCTGTCTCACACACACACATAAAAATTCAAGTACTTCACGGATGATAAAACTTTATATCACAAAATGACCAGTCTTTATAACCCAATGCATAAATTCAATATTATTATAAACAAATTTCAGTAGAATGGATGTTTCATAGGCCACTATGAGCTGATTTTAAGAATAGGTATAGTTGCAAATGTGTATGAACAGCCAAGACCTTTCTGACAATGGTGTGGACAACTGCAAAAGCACACTGTCCTCTTCCTTCCATTTTAAGACGTTGACATTTAAAAATGAACACAATAATCAGTGTTTATCTCCATCCCACGATAAAGGTTTATTTATTTTTCCTCAATTTACTTAAAAATAGATTCTGATTGGGTCGAGATTAAAAACAAAACAAAACAAAAAAACAAAGATGAAACCAAAACCTTTTGATATATTGGGTGATTAAAGTTAAAAACTTGTCTTTCAAAAGACCAGAGGGAAGGCTATAAAATAATATACAAATTAGAATAAGTTACTTGTCACACATATATAACCTATAGGTTATTGGTATCCATATGTAAATATTTAAATTTTTTAAAAAACTGAATGAGAAAATGGTGACCTAATGAAAAATAATAGATATAACCATAATATATATGTTATAAAAAGGCATTTGATAGAAAAAACTAACAGCAATAATATATAAGGAAACTGTCTTTATTTTGTGTGATTGTTAGTTTAAAATGTCAACTTCCCATAACCTAGAGTCATCTGCAGAGAGAGAGAGAGAGAGAGAGAGAGAGAGAGAGAGAGAGAGAGAAGGAAGCAGTCTTGATTGTTGACTGACCTTGATTGTTGCCCACTGTGGGCAGTACTATTCCCTAGGCTGGGCTCTGAACTCTGTACTAGTGACCTCAATGCAAGTGGGCAGGCAGCATGGGTGCATTCGTTGCTTTCTGCTCTTAATTGTGGATGTGTACACTTGTCTCAGCTCTTGCTGCTGTGGTTTCCCTAGAATGACTGACTGGAACTGTCAGCTGAATAAACTTTTTCTACCCCACGTCACTATTTGGTCAGGATATTTGCAACAGTAATAGAAATGAAACTATGGCACTTTGGAATAGAAATAAGTCGCAATTATTTATTTATTTATCCTAGTTTCACTTACATACATTGAAATCCATGCAAAACTAAATTATTGTTTAATATACTTCCATATAGTAATAACCATGAAAAATAAAGGAATTATAAATAATAAGTGTAAAATATAAGATAAATGTTTACCACCAATGAAAAAATGAAGACTATGACTAGGGAGGAGTGCAGAGGAAGATTTAAAAACACTGAACTATTCTTCCTCTTAAACTGTGTGTGGTAACTTTAGGAAACATGTCTTAGTCAACATTGTATTATTGAAATCAAACACCACGACCAAAAAGCAAGTTGTGGAGGAAAGGGTTTATTTGGCTTACATTTCCAGATCACAATTCATCATTGGAAGAAGTCAGGACAGGAACTCAAGCAGGACAGGAACCTGGAGACAGGACCTGGTGCAGAGGTCGTGGAGGGGTGCTGCCTACTGGCTTGCTTTCTTGTAGAACCCAGGACCACCAGCCTACAGATGGCACCACCTGCCATGGACTGGTCCCTCCCCACACATTTTCTCACCAACTGAGAAAACGCCTTACAGCTGGATCTCAACTGAGGCTCCTTCCTCTATGATGACGAACCTGTGTCAAGCTGACTCAAAGAAACAAACCGGTACAGCATGTTTCATGAACATTTGCTTTTTCCTTCCATGATAGAGAAATCTAACACATAACATTATTATATTAGTTTTTCTTCTATATTGCTATGGAAAAATACACCAAGAGCAACTTAGGAAATAGAGTGTTCATTTGGCTTCCACTTCCACATCACAGTCAATCATCAAGGGATGAGAGCTGGAACTCAGTCAGAAACCTGCAGTCAGTAATTAAAGCAGAGACCACTGAGAAGTGATACTGTCAATGGCTTGCTCAGCCTGTTGTCCTACACCATCCAGGTGCTCTGCCCCAATAAACTGGGACCTACTGCATCGATTATTGTCTTAGGGTTTGCATTGCTGAGAAAAGACACCGTGACCAATGCAACTCTTATAAAGGGCATCATTTAATTGGGGCTGGCTTACAGGTTCTGAGGTTCAGTCCATTATCATCAAGGAGGGAGCGTGGCAGCATCCACATAGGCCTGGGACTGGAGGAGCTGAGAGTTTTACATCTTCATCCAAAGGAAGGCAGGAGCAGATTGTTCTCAGGCAGCTAGGAGGAATGTCCCAAAGCCCACTCCCATAGTGACACACTTCTTCCAACAAGGCCACACCTCCTAATAGTGCCACTCCCTGGGCTAAGCATATTCAAATCACCACAATCATTAATCAAAAAATGTCTGTACAGACTTACTTCCAGGCCAATCTGATGGATTCAATAACAATTCCCTTCTTCCAAGATATGTCTAGGTTTGTGTTAAGTTGACAAAACCCAACCAGCACAATGATGTAACAACAACAACGACAACATCAGAACATATAGTTTGTTTGATTATATAGCCTATACCCTGTGGAGGGGCTACTGTGAAACAGATAGACCACACTTCTCTATAGGCATATTTTTTTTCAATCCCCCCTCTAGCCCTCCACCCACCAGAGGTAGTGGGAAAGAAAAGTTATTAGGACACAGGGGAAGTAGACCTTTTTAGAAATAGTTGTTTGGGGGTGAGTCCAATCTTCATTGGCAGGATATCAGCAATTCAGTCCAGTAGCAAACATCAACTATGAACCAGCAGCTATGATCTAGTCCACTTGGCAGTCACTACACACAAACCAGCAAGGGCAGTTCAATACAGAAGAAACTGCAAGGCCCTCCAAGGCTGCAGAGGTGGCAAAAAGACACAGGAACCTCACGAAGTCCTTTGGCAAGTTTCTCTCAATGGCATCACCATGAGCAGAGCTCAGCAATGCAGTGTAAGGCAAATCAATATTCAATACATGCTTGTCATTAGTGAAGAATAGCAAGGCGGAGCGAAGCAAACCAACGCTTGAGTTCCTACTGTCTGTGGGGTCAAATTTATATTCCTTCTGAACATCATGCGTCCTTTCACATGTTTGCTATAGCAAAACGTCTTTTCACCTGTGTGTCTGCTTCAGGAAAACACTCTTTCAAGTGTCTGCTTTAACAAGACGTCCTTTCACCTGTGTGCCCCAGCAAACTATCATTTGACATAACCAACTTTCCAAAGAAGCCAGAAGTTTCCACTTCACTTCTCAGCATTTCTGTATGTCCTTTGCAATATAAATCTCAGACTTCTTTAAACTAAGTCAATGCCTCTCCTTCAGTCAACACATTTTCTCCATACTGTTTTTCATAAAAAGCAGCCATCTTCTATTGGCCCTAATGATGTTCTTTTTTCTCAAAATTATGCAGTTTTCCTTGTATCTTTATAACAATTGTAAAGGTTAATCTCGAATGTCAACTTGATGAAATTTAGAATCCTGGAGATGGGCTTCTCCAAATGCCTGCAAGAGGTTGTCTTGATTAGATTGACTAAGATGGGAAGGCCTGTCCACTGTGGGTGGAAGCATTCCCTGAGCTGAAATCCTGCATTGTATAAATGGATTAAGTGAGCTGAGTGACATAGCATTCATTGCTCTCTGCTCCTTGACTACAGATGCAATGCATACAGCTGCCTGCTCTCTGACTACCCTAGCATGATAGACTGTACCCCACCATGAATGACTGTACCCTAGCATGATAGACTGAACCCCACCATGATAGACTGTACCCCACCATGAATGACTGTATCCTCATAACTGTGAACAAAAATATCTGCCCTCCCTTAAATTGCCTTTGTCAGAGTATTAAAATTAAATTACAGCAACAAGAAAAGTAATGAAATTAACAACCTTAAAAAGAAGAAATACTCCATTTTCTCACATATAAATGACCTTTAACTCTCATTTTAGATATTAGTTTGTTAATCGCTCTTACAGATGCTCAACAATATTTTCCTCTTAAAATAAAGGAGACTTTAAAGATCCGACAGTTCAGCAGATGAGGGGAAACTTGAAGAGGCAGGCACCAGAATTGCAAGGAAGAACAGCCTGTTCCCTCAGTATCCCCTACTTGTCCTATCGGCCCCTTAAAATTAGACTTGACCCAGTCCTCAGCATCTCCTTTCTCAGAGGAGTGAAGCAAGACCAAAGCTGTCCTTCTCTTCACAAATTGCATAAAAAGGTTTTTCTGAACCCAAGAGAATTCCATGCAAACAGTTCTCTGAACGGAGCCACTGACTTCCAGGGTTTGTTCACTCACTCACCCCCCAGGTAAATTGTTTTGTTAGATCCGTTCTCTTATTAAGACTAATGCATTCTCTATACTGCTCTGCACAGCCAAGGATCTTAGAATAGCATGACTGAGCCCCAAGCTGCAAGCTGAACACAGTGAAACATGTAAATCCTCGGGCTATATCTGATAGAAAGCTAATTAAACAACTCTAGGTTTTTACTCACAAGTAACTCGGGGCTCTGTCTACCTGTGTCACTCAGCAGCGAGGAGGGAGGGGAAGGCTGACGGTGAGTGGTGATGACAAACTGTACTAAGCATGACAAGTTCCCAGGGGCAGCCCCTTTCCCTCTTTTCCTATGTAGGGCATTCAGATATTTGAGACAACATTCCAAATGCCACTTTTTAAAATAAACTTTTTATTTTAGGACACAGCCAGATTTGTGGGGGAAAAATAATGAACATAACAAAGATTTCCACGCCTTCTACACTTTCTCCTTACATCTCGCATGACTGTGACACATTTTTACAACTAATTAACCGAAATTGATACATTATTAACTAGCACCCATACCTTCTACAAGTTTCCCCAAGTTTCTTTTAATAGCCTTTTCTCTTCAGGGACTCCATCCAGCATCCTACCCCACACTTACAGTCACATAGCATCGGGTTCCTCCCAATGGAGCCAGTAGCGCAGATTTTCAGATCTCCCTTATCTTTTATAATCTTAAACATGGTGGGGGCTCACTGAGGTACTATTTTTGTAGAATGTACCCCTATTGGAATTCTGTCTGGTGTCTTACTCAAAGTCAAGGTGAGCCTTTTGGGGAGGGGAGGCAGTTATAAAGGAAAGAAAGTGTCCTTTTTATAAAGTCTCGTTTTTAGAAGTTGGGTCTGAGCGCACAAAGGTGACTATGTAGACAAACCCTTTGAAGGGTGTGGATGACCACACCATGAGACGCCATGCCAGGATAGAGAGGTCATGGGGCGTTTCCGCTTCCTATTTGTT